>NW_020861574.1:28078-59536 GCF_003713205.1 Coffea eugenioides
GGGTGAATGAATGCACGAATGAAACCAAAAAATGCAATGAAATGACAGGAGAACGAACGTATCCTTTTCATGAATGTTACTATCGCTTTCCATTGTACATGTTTTTTGAATTATTGATACTCCATATTTAATGTTTTGTAAACGTTGTAATTGTTTCTAGACTTATCATTTGATTTACGACATCATTGAAATGAACCATTGTTAAACAGATTTGATTACTGATTTTACTGGTTACTCGCTGAGCTTCTAGCTCACCCCAAAATGTTTTATTCCCCTCCACAGGGCTCAAGGTGAAGGAAGGGCTTGTAGTGTTTATTCATGGATTATCTCATGTATGGACTGAATTTGGATTTTCTTTTGTGTAATCATTCATATTGCGGATTGTATTGAACGTTTAAATTGATTGGATGTGATAATAGTCTGTTTGACTTCCTCCTGTATACTTAATTGTGATCAAGGATCAGAGTGGCGCTGCGGAAGCGTGGACGCTTCGTTTTTGATATGTAAAGTTTGGGAACCTTTGATGTATATTTGATATATATATCTTGAAATTCAATTGAGGATTGTAGTGAACGACTGAGTCCCGGCGAGAGCCGGGCAGGCGGCCCGCCGAACCCTCTGGTTCGCCTTAGGGGGAGGTGGGGTTGTCACATAACAAAGATCCTCTGGTCAGATGTTCAATGCTCAGAAAAGTGGCTATTTGGTCCATTCTTCCTTATCCAGTGCAAGACGTAGGGCAATTGAACGTATCACGGGGTTCTCGCGGCAGACGTTTCCCACCCGTTATTTAGGTTTCCCCCTAGCCATCTGGCTTCTTGGTGGTTGGCTTCGCCTAGTTCGGAGAGGCAGCGGGTTATCTACCATATTCTTCCAAATTTAGTCTGTTGGCATCTTCGGAAGGCTAGGAATAGGGCAGTGTTTGAAGGTATCAAGCCGTATCCCCCTTCTATTTGTCAGGATATTTTTCTAGAGACCAAATTGTTGCTTGAGGGCCAGTTCAAGCAGCGTTTTGGGGCTTGGTCATTCTTGTAGTTGTGTGATTGGTCATCTCAGTCGGGGCGGCGGTTTGGATTCAAACTTGTTTGTTGGAAACCAGTTGCAATGGGAGAGCTTACTTTGAACACGGATGGCTGTTCCAAGGGTAATCCTAGGGCATGTGGTGGTGGAGGGATTTTACGGGACCCGTCAGGCCGCCCCTTGGTGGGTTTCTCAGCTTTTTTTGGGGTGACATCTAGCCTCCATGCCGAAACACTGGCTCTCCTGACGGGGCTTCGGATATGTGCTCAAAAGGGGTTTGCACCTGTTAGCATTCAATTAGACTCTCTAGTCTTGGTTGGGATTCTTCAACGACGGCTTCATTGTCCTTGGCACATCCGCTGGGAGGTCCGGTAAATATGGTAGATGGTTGGAGACCCAGCTAGGTTCTTTCATTGCTTCAGAGAGGCAAACAAGGTGGTAGATATTTTGGCTAATATAGGTGTAGCTCAACCCCACCAAGCTGTTAAGATCTATGAGCATTGGACTCAATGGCCGAGGATGGCTCGTGGAGGAATTAGCCTAGATAGCATGGGGTTGCCTTCTGTTAGGAGAGTACGCATCCCCTAGCACCAGTAACCTTATAACTTGGTCTCCTTTTGTACTTCGGTTTTCTATGAATAAAAGTTGGGGTGGCATCCCTCCTCGTGGACGGGGTTAGCCAAAAAAAAAAAGGAATTCTAATTAACTATCAAAATAATGATAGTTCTTGTACATTTATATTCTAAAGACAACTAGGTTGTTTTAAGTAGGTATAGAACGACCACTGAATATTTCTTGTTTTCAAAAGATACAATCATTGATTATTCAAAATCCTCTAGATTCTAGTATTTCGTTATGCTATGCAAGAAATATTAAAGGTAGCCAAATAGTTCCCATAGTGAAAGCACAAGCCAAGGGTTGCTTACATATTACTTTCTCAAAGTGCTTCTCTAGTTGATAAGTGACTATTCTGTGCTATATTTGGATGATATTTTATATTACTTTAAGTCAATTTTGCAATATTATAGGAAGATAATGGTCAATTTTTGCTAGAATTGGTTCTAAGTGCAATCTAATGCTTAATTGAGTATTTCTCTTTTTTACTTGCATTTTTTTTAATATTTTTTGTATGTGTTGGAAATGGACTTCACTTTGGATGAAAAATAAGCTTGCATTATGTTGATTGAAGTTCAAAAGTTTGCAAGGATGATGAGTTTCAAATGTGGTTCAAGTCACTAGAAAAAGAAAAAGAAGAAACATGATGAAAAAGAAAGTCGACTTGAATCCCTCCAAGGAATTGCTGGAAGAATTCAAGGTAGTAAGTTGAAATGAAAAAACAAAATTCAAAGAAACATAGGGGAGGAATTCGACCGACTTTTGGAGGAATTGCTGGAAGAATTCAAGGTAGTAAGTTGAAATGAAGAAACAAAATTCAAAGAAAAATAGGGGAGGAATCTAGCTGATTTTTGGAGAGATTGCTAGAGGGATTTTGGTCAAACTTTGCATCTTTCATTTATGCAACCTGATTTCAACTCCATTCTTTCACATCTTCTGTGGGATGTTTGGCATCTTATTTGTAGCTGTAAAGACGAGATTCTAGCAATAATTCTTGACCTTATTTCTTCAACAATGATGTGATTTAGCTTGGAGCCAAAATGTTGACATTTGAAACCAATGTTCACACTTGAAGGGAGATATAAAGAGAAAAGATTTCTCTATAAATAGGAGCTTGTGTCTTGCATTTTGAAAGAGAGCTTGGAAAGTGCAAGAATACTCCATAAAAATATAGTTCTTACAAGTTCTTAGTTTTAGGTCAGTATAATATAATATAGTTTAGACAGTAATATGAGTTATCCACTCTTGTATATTGGCTGGACTAGAATGAAGATAAAAATGAAGAAGGAGGGGATGAAGTTCATGTGACAAGGGTTCTCTCTCTTCTAACTCTTTATCTTTTATATTGGATTCTAAAGTATGGTTAATATGCAAGTTTTGGATTTTATTTTTATTATGTCTTTCTAAAGTTTTTTTTTGGTTTTGGTTGAACTTTCTGTAATTGTATTGTGTTGATTTCTTGGCTGTTTGATGCTATTATTTTGGACAAGTTATTTAGTACTTTTGCTCCTCTAATCATGATTAACTAGCCATTATTTATGATAATCTTGAGGTGTTAAATTTGTAATGAGAATTGACATTTAACACTTGTTCAAGGAAGTGCTAAACTTAGGAAGTATACTCATGAGAGTAGAGCTGCACATTTGTGGTTTGTTCCATATAATTTCATAGAGGTAATGAACTTACATCTAATTTCACAACCATAAGAGTAGGTATGGATTGGCTATAAGTATAATTGATTCACTGTGAGAGTAGGATTCATATGCATAAGAAAATTACGCCATAACTAACTGAGGTAATAGTGTTCAGTGATCTGAAATTTGCTCTTGCATGAGTAGTGAGGAATACCGTGACCTAAAAACTTTCATTTACTATTTTCTTGCACATTTAGTTTAGTAAGGAATAACATGAATTGACTATATGATTTGCTTGCTTGTGAAATTAGTTTTGCAAGGAATACCATGAATTGACTATATGATTTGCTTACTTGAGAAATGTGGTTAGGGCGAGAGATTATGTTTAACTTGTTGAAATTAGGGTATAATAACTTTCCTTTACTTGATATTATGAGTATTTAGTGTAAATTGAATGATTATATAATGATTGTTTGCCAAGTTATAAGGCATTGAACTTGAAAAAAGTGCATCTAGTGTTTCACTTCTTGAATCACTATGGTTAATTATGTGTTGATTGCTTGAGGATAAACAATGATTCAAGTATGGGGGAGTTGATAAATGACTAGTTTGTGTTATAATTGGATGATATTTTATATTACTTTTAGTCACTTTTGCAATATTATAGGAAGAAATGGTCAATTTTTGCTAGAATTGGGTCTAAGTGCAATCTAATGCTTAATTGAGAATTTGTCCCTTTTACTTACATTTTTCATATTTTTTTGTATGTGCTAGAAATGGACTTCATTTTGAACTAAAAATAAACTTGCATTATGTTAATTGAAGTCCTAAAGTTTGCAAGAATGATTAGTTTCAAAGATGGTTCAAGTTACTATAAAAAAGAAAATGAAGAAACTTGTTGAAAAAAAGGTCTACTTGAATCCTTTCAAAGAATTCAACCAGTTTTTGGAGGGATTGCTAGAGGGATTCAAGGTAGTGAGTTGGAATGAAGAAAAAAATTCAAAGAAAAACAGGGGAGTAATTCGGCCAAAGAATCCGATTGATTTTTGAAGAGATTGCCAGAGGAATTCTATGACGACACCACCTCCTCCTAGAGCGTACCCAAGGGTTTAGTAGATCGCCTGCCCAACTCTCGCCAGGACTCACGACATTCAATACCATAAATTCTCAAAATAACCATTCAATTCTCCAAATTAAAATCAGAGTTCTACATTTCAACCAAAATTCGAGCTTAATTACAAATCAAAAGTGAAACTTAAGATACACCATCAAATATCAATAAATAATCTGTCTGTCAAAAATACATGTGCAAGAGGATTATTACACACTAGTTCAAGCTTATCTGTTCCGGATCTCAACTCCTGTAAGGAAAACAAACTAATGCAATGAGCTAGAAGCCCAGTGAGGTTCCAAAACAACATTCAAGCAGTTAAATTATGGACATATTACATTTAACAACAACCATTCGAGGAAAACATTTGGAGCATTCAAGTAACAATAGCACACTTAGTAAAAAGATACGTGCTCACTTGGAGCCATTCATTCATTTAGTCATTCATTCAGTCATTCAGTCATTCTTCATCCATCTCTTTCTTATAACTTTCAACATTTGAAATAAAAAACTCTCATAATGTTCATTTCATTCAGTCAGTCATTTAGTCATTCATTACAGTCATTGCATTGCATTCACTGGCCAGTACTCTACTCGACTTTGTGGTCATACTCGAGTATACCAAAACACTGTCCCAGGGTCACCAACCTCCCGACCGAATCCGCTTCTGGCTCGAGTCGACTGGCAACGAAGGGCAAGGACCCAATTTAGCCAATGCGATACAGTACACATGGCTTACATTCATGCATACACGCCCCTCTAAAATCCATTTAACAATCATTGGAAAACATTTAACACTCAAACAATCAATCATAAGTATTCAACGTAGTCATTTATTGCACAAACATGCAAGTAACACTCACCAATCAATTACAATCCTTTCACTTTGACCCTGGTTTGTCCTCTTGGATATTCTCGAGTCTTGTGGTTAGATAAGACATCAAGAGACTAGCAACACAAAGCCAAAACACATAAGAAAATTGGAGTTTTGACACTTCACTTGGAAGACACATCACTATGCAAGTTTAACCTTAATGTAGCTTCCAACGTACAAAAGTTTTTTATTTAAATCAAGGGGAAAATCCATATGCAAGAACACAATGTTTTAAGGATAGTATGGAGTACAAGACATTGATTAAAGTCAAACTTTTGAAGAAAACTGGGCAAAACTTTCAAGGTCCAAAGTTGGAAATTCCGATTAGACAACGATTTGAAGAAAATTCATTTCCTTTCTTTTAAACCTTTTGTTTTGGCTTAAAACTAATACACATGCAAAGAATAAGATTGTAACAAGTATTTCGAGTAAAATCATATGCAAAAGGAAAGTAAAAATACCCTAAAGTTACACCTCAACTCTCACTCTCTCTCACTTGACCCACAAGGAGAAAAATCCAACAATATGTCCTCCAATTCTTCAAGTTAACCATTCAATATCCAACTCTAGTTTCATAGCAAAATCATTAACAATCACGATCATATGTTATGGGGTTTATGGTCAAAGCTGGAATTTTTGCATGTCAAAGCTGGAAATTTATATGCCAAGGCTAAAAACCACATATGAAAGCTTAAAATTTCATATCAAAACTAGAACATCTCCTATGAAAGCTGGAAATTCATCTCAAAGCTAGCAAACTTCATATCTAAGCTGGAAAATCATATACCAAAGTTTAAAAGTTCATATCAAAGCTAAAACATCTCATATCAAAGCTGAAAATTGAAAGGTACCTAGCAAAACCATGAAATCTTTCATAAGCATGCTTCATTTAGCTTCAATCATGACGTATCTTGAATGATCTCAAGGGACAAGTAAAAGAGACATTTTCTAGAAACTTTACCTCAAAATCCTAAGCAAACAAGAGTTTTCTTCCTCCAAAAACTCCACCAAGGTCTTCCCTCCTAGCTTCATTCAAGATCTATTGGAGTAGATTAGGGTTGATCTTTGGATTTTCTCATGAATCAAGCAAGAAATCAAGTTAGAAGTTGATGGCTTTCCTCTCCCTTTTTTGCTCTCAAGAAGTCGGCCAAGATGAAGGAAAAGTGAAAGAATTTTTGGTGAATATACAAGATAAAGACTAAAGAAAAGTCTTGGTCAAAGTTGCTTGGATCATCGACACTTGGTAGGTTATAGTTTCATTCCTATCTATTTGTCTCTCTTGTATTTCTAATAACCAATCTATCTTGTGATCCTCTAATTTACTTTTAATACTTCTAATCACATAATTCCTCTTGCACCACACCCGTTCTTGTCCACCAAATTTATTGCACACATCTCACCAGTCAGTCACACTAGTTTAATGTACTACGAAACTTAACATGCACCAAATTATAAAAAAGAAAAAGATAAAAATCTTGACTCAACCATTAAAATCACCACGAAATTTAAGGCAAGTAAAGTAAAATAAAAAAATATAAATTAACTTTTTTCAAAAATAAGAGAAAATATAAAATAGTTTCGGGTTCTCACAGTCTCTCCTCCTTAATAAAATTTCGTTCTCGAAATTCTAACCTTCACAAGATTCTGAAACTGGTTGTTGATCGATAGCATCTACCCTCAGTCGGTTTCCTCCTTCCTGGATCTGTCTCAGAGTAGTTCCATCCATTTGCTGTACGTTTGACCCTCTTTGCTATTTTCTTGAGCAGTTGTTAATTTGATGGTCAGCACTCCCACAAACCAAACACTTTCACCCCGTCACCTAGCATTCATCCTCAATGTAATTTGTCTTCCCACAGTATGCACAAGCCAAGCGAGAAGCCACTATTTGGCCTTCTCGAGGGATTCTCTCTTGTTGCCCTTTTCCCACCTGAACTCCTCACGAAGAATCTCCTTCTAATTGCCCTAGTGTCCATGGTGGGTAAGGCAGAAGGTTCACTTTTCTTAGTTTGAGAGGCGATACGTTTTCTCTAGGTTCCTCAGATTTACTACTAGACGCAATCCTTTTTCGTGCTTGGAAAGCTCTTACCTGTGCCTTCGCGTTCTCGATCCTTCGAGCTTTCTCAAGAGCTTCCGTAAAGGTATTAACTTGAGCCACCACTAAACCTTCTTGGATCTCCACATTCAATCCCTGTACAAATCGTCTCACTCTCCTCTTCTCCGTAACCACCAGTTCAAGAGCAAATTTGGACAATTTAGTGAACTATGTTTCATATTCGGACACACTTAGAGTTCCCTATTGTAATCTGATAAAATCATCCTCTTTCTTCTCTTGGACCAAAGGTGGAAGGTATTTCTCATTAAACTCCCTTACAAAGTTTATCCAAATCCATGTCGTCCGTTCTCTCTTCCACTTTGCCCTAATAACATTCCACCACGCTTGGGCCGGTCTTTCAAATTGAAAGATGGCAAAAATCACTTGCCTTTCTCCATATAATTCAAGGCTGTAAAAATGTTAATCATCGTCTCCAACCAACTCTTAGCTATCTCTGGATCAGACCCTCTAAAGAACTTAGGAGGAGCAAACTTTTAAAAACGCTCCAGGGCCCTGTCCTCTCCTATCTTAGGGTTACTAGGCTGATTCTTTGGGGTTTGGCCTTGTTGCTCTACTAATCGTGCTAAGATATTAGTCATTTGTTGTATAGCCATCGCTACTTGATCCCTTGCTTCACCCCTCAGTCCACGATCTTGCTTGGCTACTTTTCTTTCGTTCCTTGGTTCCTGTGGTTGCCTAACCTGTACGGACCTGCAATTTTTAAACATTTTATTTAATTATCTATTTATTTGAATATTTAATCATTCATTTAAATTATCCATTTTTGTCACTTTAAATTATCTACAATAGCATACAATTTACTTTTATCAGCTTAAGCATGAAAATTTCTTTAAAAGTGCTTCGCATGACGCATATGCTTTATTTTTGCAAAAAGGGTGAAATAGCGTGTTTAAGTGGTGAACTAGTGAAGTGAACTGGGACGTGTTCATGAGTGTTAGTTGTGCTATTTAATTTTATTATTTATGCATGATTTTTTCTTAAATGGTGCTCTTATCGCTTACGTATCAAAATTTTTCAAAAAAAGTCGTGCCGGTATGACTAATCAGAGATTTGGAGAATTAATTTTGGACAAATAAGAATGGGTAATTGTAGTGCTAGAGGAACTACCTTGGAGGATTAGTATTTAAGTGTAGCAAATAATAAGGAATTGGTAGTACATGTCAGTATGACCCCACTAGTCAAAGTTGACTTTCTCACCTAACAAAAAGCTACCTTTCTTCTTACCTTTTCACCACAAATCAAAAACCTCAGCTCCCTCACACTCTCTCTTTACCTTGGCCGAAAGTTGGAGCTCAAAAGGGGGAAGGAAAAGCTTCAACCTTTGGCCCTAATCTTGCTCAAAGATCGACACCCAACCCTCAAGACCTTTGGATATTTTTCTAGCTAGAGGAAAGTTGCAATCTTGTGGTGGGTTTGGTGGATTGTTGGTGAAAAACCTTGGCTCTACCTAGGGTTCAAGAAGACCTTCAAGAGGTAACAAATTTTACTCCCTTTGATCTTTAATTTTTCAAAGATTAGTAATGAGTAGTAGTTGTTGCATGGATTTGGAAACCCTACCCAAAAATCTAAGATAGAAGACTTGAGGAAAACCCTTGTTTCTTGCTTTATATCCTAGGTAGTGGCCTTGAGGTGAACTTTTAGGTAGAGGACTTGAGGATTCTTGCTTGTTTGATTGTATTCTTGTGGATTATAGCTTGATTGTTGGCTTGAAAGTTGGAAAGAAACTTGAAGGTGAAGGGGAAGGGGCTGCCGAAATTTTTTTGAGTTATTTCCTTGATTTAATTTTGAAATTTGATGCTTAAATTATGTTAAAATTGCTGGTATGAATGTCATACTTAAGTGTATGGGTGGTTTGAATAAGTCTTGTGGTTTTAAAAGAGAAAAGGAGTTTTTCCAAGTGAAAAATGAGTTTCCAGATTTTCGGATTTCACTGAACAGTCTCAGTAAAATGCTTATATCTTGGTGTAGAAAAATCCAATTGAGGTGCCTTCAGCGGCATTTGAAACTAGACTAATAGGCCTTTGTTCTGTAAAAATTTCATATTTTTCCACCATGTGTACTGCTGTTCGTGACTCCTCAAAATAGGCTGTCCTGCTTGAATGTCCTGTTCTTCAGGAAAAAGAATTTTTGACTTGGATCGAATATTTGGCCTACTTGTGATTTGAATCTCTGAAAAGTGTCTTCTGGGATGTTGTAGTACTAAAAATCTATTTTCCAACGATATAAAATTCCCCTGCTAATTCATTTTGAGTGAGCCGTAGCAAATTGGCAAAATGGACTGACCTGTTTTACCTGGTTGTTCGAGAGAAACTGTGTAGCTGCATCTTGCGTCTCAATTTTGTCCCTCTTGTGAAAGAAGTTTGGAAATGATGTCTTCTAATGATGTGAAAAATTTTGAATCTAGTTTCTAACGCCATAAATCATTCTCAATTTGGACTTGTGTAGAGTTAGATATTGTTATTCTTGGTTTTGATGATCACAAAAGTTCGTTGAAATGTTTATACAGACCAAAGAAAGTGAACACTTTGATCAGGCCTGATGGAACAAAGTAAGCATATGATCGATTAACTCCAGACTACGATGCTTTGGATGTGGCAAACAAGATTGAAATAATATAAACAAATTTAGTCATTGTTTTGTTCCGATCAAAGATACTGTCTTTTAAGTATGACAATTTTGTTAGTCTTGGTTTCTTGAAATGTTTTATCTAACTTTCTTCAAATATAAGTGTTGTTGCCTATCAAAGAATCAGGTACGAATATGTCGTGAGCAAAAACAGGACACTCATGTCGGACGGCCGAAAGGAATCTGTCGGACGTCCGAAGGGATGAAGAACATCAGGAAGGAGTTTCTGTCGGACGCACATCGATCGTGTCGGACGTCCTAAAAATTCCACAAAGCTTTGATGACTCTCTGCCAAGACACTGTCGGACGCTCGCAAGGAAGCATCGGACGTCCTGAAGGATCGGACGCATGCTTCGGACGAACATCAAGATCATCGGACGTCCTAAAAATTCCTCGAAGATTTGATAACTCTCTGGACGACGTTCGGACACTGAAGCTCGGACGATAAAATTCCATCGGACGTCCGAACTTCAAATTGGCTGTTTTTCGGACGATTGGTTCGGACGATAATTTGATCGTCGGACGTCCGAAAGCCCCAACGGCTAGCTGACTCTTCATCTGCCTTCTATCCGTTGGAAGCTTTAATGAAGCCCATTTCTGTTCCCCTTTAAAAACAAACTGTTCTGAACGAAGTAAGAACTTTTGCACACTTGGTCTACAAGATCTCAAGAGATATTTTAGCTAGAAAATAGTCTCCAAAGTTAGATTTGTTCTCTAAGTGGTGTGAACTTCTGGTGAGCTTTTCTCTTGTGGTTGAAAGTTTCATTAGTGTAGCTTTGTTGAGGGTTATCTGAGTGTTTGTAAAACTTCTTAGCTTGACTAAGTGAGGCTTAGGGCAAGGAGGAAGTGCTCCCTCCATTGTACATCTAGTTGATCATATTTCATCAAAGAGAAGTTGCTCAACCTTGTGATTGGTCTTCAAGTTTGAGGAAAGCTTGGTAGACAATTGGTTTGATTTCCTATTATACTTTTTGTTTAATAAAATTCTCATTGCTTATATAAACTTGTTTTTCTGATCAATATTGCTATTGTCTTCTAATCTACTTGGTTGATCTTTACTTGAAAAGAAGGTAAATTTTTATTAAAGAACAAGTGCATAAATTTGGTTAAGATTTTAATCAACCCAATTCACCCCCCCTCTTGGTTGTCTTTGGGACTTACAATTGGTATCAGAGCTTGGTCTCCTTCACATTAAGCTCTAACGGCTTGGAGTAAAGATGACAACCAGTCATGCTATGTTTGTTGAGGGGCAATCTGTTACTAGGCCTCCCATGTTCAATGGCTCCAACTATGTTAGCTGGAAAGAACGGATGATTATCTTTTTGCAATCTATTGATATTGAACTATGGTTTATTGTGAGTGAAGGACCGCACGAAGCTAACTTTCTTGATGCAGATACAGGGTTGCTTCGGCCAAAAATGAGAGCTGAAATGAATGCTCAAGATAGGACTAACCTCACACTGAATGCCAAGGCCATGAATGTTCTTTATAGTGCCCTAGATTCAAATGAATCAATTAGAGTAAAAGGCTGCAAATCGGCCAAAGAAATGTGGGATAAACTAAGAGAAATCCATGAGGGTGGTGACAACGTTAAAGAACAGAAAAAGGCTATCTTGGTCACAAAATATGAATCATTTAGAATTGAACCTCTTGAGGATATTGACAAAATGTATTGCAGGTTCACTGACTTGATCAAAGATCTCGAGGTGTTGGGCAAAGAGTACACCTTGGGAGAGAAGAACAGGAAAATTCTCAATGCGTTGGGCAAAGAATGGGAAAATAAAGTGACTGCAATAGAGAAGGCTAAGGATTTAAGTTCTGTGCCTATTGAATCTATCATTAACTCACTAACCTCTTATGAGTTGAAACTGAAATCTAAAGTGCAGGAGGAAGAGGAAGCTAGAGCAAAGAGAAACATTGCTCTAAAGACTACTCAAGGTGAAGATGATACAGCTCACTTGGATGATGAAGACTCGGATGGTGATGATAATGATCTTGCTCTCATCACCAGAGGCTTCAAGAGAATCTTGAATAAAAGAAAGTTTAGAAGGGGAGGACCTAGCAATCAATTCCAGAATCAGCCATCTATCGCAAAGTACAAAGGAAAACAGGATTTCAACAAGAAACAGTTGGACAAATGCTTCGAATGTGGACAGCTTGGACACTATGCAAACGAATGCCCCATGAAGAAGATGAAAGATGGAAAAGCTGATCGGAAGCCAAGATTCAACAACTTTCAGATTACTTGGAATGAATGCAACTCCGAAGGGGAAGTAGAAGAAGAAGAAGAATCAGCTCAAATGGCCTTCATGGCTATTGGAAATAATGAGGTAACTTCCACACACTCTCAATCTGAAAGTGATGATGATGAAGATGATGATCTTGAATCCTTTGTTGAAAAACTGCATAATGCCTTGAAGGAATCTTATGATAAAAACAAGCAGTTAAAACAGAAAATGGCTTTTCTCATTCAAGAAAATGCAAGTCTTTTTCAACAAAATAAACAACTAAAGACTGACAATGAAAGTCTTGTAAGAGCCGGATGTAATGTTCAAAATGAGCTTGATAGAAAGACAAATATTTGTGAAATGCTGAAGGAAAGACATGGTGATTTGAAAAAAAGAATGGACAACTTGGATGAGACTTTGAAAGCAAGAAAGCAGGAGTTTATCAAAAGGAACATGTCATCTACACATCCTACTACTTTTCAAAGAACATTTGCACACAACAAAAATGCACATGGTTTCACAACATATAGAAGAGGTGGATTGAGATATGTCAAACCAGTACATGTTAAGGACTCTTCCATTATGTGTGGTTTTTGTTGTCAAAGAGGGCATTTGAAAGGTGATTGCTATGTGAAAAGAAATCTGAACAAAGGGATGAAATGCATGTGGTTAGTTAGATACAATGCTAACTATTGCGGACCCAAAAATTAAAATGGGTACCAAACACTTTCTCTTTTCAGGAAAAATGCTCAAACAAGTCCAAATGGTTTATTGATAGCGGTTGCTCAAGGCATATGACCGGTGATCCCTCTTTGTTCATAAAGCTGAAATCAAAGTCAAGTGGAAAAGTGACATTTGGTGATGATGTGAAAGCTAAGACAATTGGAATAGGTGATGTTGGTAAGGATGGTGATACTTTTGTCCATAATGTGCTCTTAGTTGATAACTTAAGTTATAACTTGCTTAGTGTTAGTCAATTGTGTGATAAAGACTTGAATGTGTTGTTTAAAAAACATGAATGCATTGTGCTTGATTCCAAATATAATATTGTGTTCAAAGGTAAGAGGTTCAACGACATATATATTGTGGTTCTTGATAAAATTGATTCTTCTAGCTTAAAATGTCTTAAAGCTTCAAATGAAGATCCTTGGTTGTGGCATAGAAGACTTTGTCATTTTAACATGGATTTACTAAAGGAAATTTCGAAAAAGGAGTTGGTTAGAGGCTTGCCAAAAATCATTTTTGATAAGGACAAAATATGTGATGCATGTCAATTTGGGAAGCAAACAAAAAATTCCTTTAAACCTAAGATGTGTGTATCTACTTCTAAACCTTTGGAACTCTTGCATCTTGATTTATTTGGTCCCACTCAAATTACTAGCTTGGGAGGTAAAAGATATTGTTTTGTAATTGTTGATGATTATTCTAGATACACTTGGGTGATATTTCTTGCTCATAAAGATGATGCCTTCAAGAATTTTACTTCATTGTTTGCTAAAGTGCAAAATCTGCTTGGGTTAAAAATTGTTAGGATTAGAAGTGATAATGGGACGGAATTCAAGTATTGTGGTTTTCCAGAATTTTGTGATCATAATGGTATAACACATGAGTTCTCTATTGCAAGGACTCCACAGCAAAATGGTGTTGTAGAAAGGAAAAACAGGACTCTTCAAGAGGCTGCTAGAACTATGTTGAATGAATGTAGGTTGCCTAAATATCTTTGGGCTGAAGCGGTAAACACTGCATGTTATGTGATGAATAGAATACTCTTGAGACCTATTTTAAAGAAAACTCCTTATGAGCTGATTTTTGATAAGAAACCTACGGTTGGTTATTTCAAAGTATTTGGTTGTAAATGCTTTATTTTGAATCTAAAGGAACATCTTGGTAAGTTTGATAAAAAATCTGATGTAGGAATATTTTTGGGGTATTGTGAGAATAAAAGAGGATATAGAGTTTTTAATAGAAGGACTCTTGTGATTGAAGAAGCTATACATATAACATTTGATGAAACCAATGATGATAATTCCAAAAGTTCGTGTGAGGATGATGATGTAGGTGTTCGAGAAGGAATGGAAAAGCTATCAATTGGAAATGAAGGAAGCTCTAAACCAGCAGCAACTGAAATGGAAAATGAAGTTCATAATGATCAAGAAGAGGAAGATGAAGACAAAAATGATGATCCACTCAAAGATCTTCCCAAGGCTTGGAAATTCAGCCAAAATCATCCAAAAGAGCTTATAATTGGTGATCCATCCGAGAAGGTAAACACTCGTTCCTCATCTAGAAAATTGATTGACAATTTTGCTTTAGTTTCTCTTTTTGAACCCAAAAATATCAATGATGCTTTAAAGGATGAAAACTGGATTTTGGCAATGCAAGAGGAACTTAATCAATTTGAGAGAAATGAAGTTTGGACACTTGTTAATAGACCTCAAAATCAACCTATCATTGGCACAAAGTGGATTTTTAGAAATAAGTTGGATGATAAAGGTGTTGTTGTAAGAAATAAAGCCAGATTAGTTGCTAAAGGATATGCACAAGAAGAAGGAATTGATTTTGATGAAACATTTGCTCCCGTAGCTAGATTAGAATCTATTAGAATGCTTCTTGCTTTTGCATGCTTTAAAGGCTTCAAATTGTTTCAAATGGATGTTAAAAGTGCTTTTTTAAATGGTTTTATTGATCAAGAAGTATATGTGGATCAACCCCCCGGTTTTGAAAATACAAAATTTCCAAGTCATGTGTTTAAACTATCTAAAGCTTTATATGGTCTAAAACAGGCTCCAAGAGCTTGGTATGAAAGACTAAGTGGTTTTTTGATTGAAAATGGTTTCAAAAGGGGTGTTGTGGACACCACACTTTTTACTAAGCAAGTGTTGAATGACCTTCTTATTGTGCAAATATATGTTGATGATATTATTTTTTGGTGCTACTAATGAATATCTATGTAAGGAGTTTTCCACCACTATGCAAAGTGAATTTGAAATGAGTATGATGGGAGAATTAAATTTCTTCCTTGGACTTCAAATACATCAAGCTCTTGAGGGAATTTTTATAAATCAAGCAAAATATACCAAGGAATTGCTGAAAAGGTTTGGCATGGAGGACTCAAAGCAAGTTGGAACTCCAATGTGCACTTCTACAAAGCTTGACAAAGATGAAGAAGGTAATCATGTGGATGAAAAGCATTATAGAGGTATGATCGGAAGCCTACTCTATTTAACCGCAAGTAGACCTGATATTATGTTTGCTGTTTGCTTGTGTGCTAGATTTCAATCTTGTCCAAAAGAATCACATTTGAATGCTGTAAAAAGAATTTTTAGGTATTTGAAAGGTACATTAGACTATGGTCTTTGGTATGCTAGATCTAATGAGTTTGCACTATATGGTTATTCGGATGCTGATTTTGGAGGTTGTCGTGTGGATAGAAAGAGTACTAGTGGAACTTGTCATTTTCTTGGAAATTGCTTAGTCTCTTGGTTTAGCAAGAAACAATGTGCAATCTCTTTGTCTACAACCGAAGCGGAATATATTGCCGCTAGTGCATGTTGTGCTCAACTTTTATGGATGAAGCACACCTTGAATGATTTTGGATTGTTGTATGACTGCATGCCTGTATTCTGTGATAATACTAGTGCTATAAATTTGACCAAAAATCCTATTCATCATTCTAGGACAAAGCACATAGATATAAAGCATCACTTTATTCGTGATCTTGTTCAAAAAGGTGAAATATGTGTAAATTATGTTTGTTCTAAAGATCAATTTGCGGATATTTTTACAAAAGCTTTGCCATTAGATCAGTTCATTCATCTAAGATCAAAATTAGGAATAATCGAAAAATCATCTTAATTTTTTTGGGTCTTCGGACGTCCGAAAGAAGATGAACGGACGTCCGATGATGTTCTTCAGCCATTTTCCAGATTGCGCCTGTTCGGACGCAGATGTCGGACGCACAACGTCGTTCGGCCGTCCGACAGTGCAACGGATCAATTCTTTAAATAACTTTCTTTCTCATTTGCTTCAGACTCTTCCTATTCTATTTCCTCTCGGACGAAAACTCTCTCTTCCCTCACTCTCAAATTCGTACCATTTTGAAGCTCTCATTCTCAAATTGACTCAAACAAAACTTTTTCTGACTGATTGCGATTCATTTCTCCTGATCATTTCCCCGAATCGCATAACATTTCACAAATTCCCAAATTTCCTTCAAAACCCTACTTTCTCATAACCGCTCTGCCAAATCTTGTTTAAGGCCTTTTTGTCCCAAAATTTCTGTGCAAATCACTTCCCTACCACTGTGTGCATCATTTGCATTCTTCATTCCACACATTTCACACAATGGTGAATCTGAGAGGAGGAAAGGTTACTGCCGGACGCAAGCATCCACTCAGGGATGAGGATGAGGATCTTCCTACGGTCAAACGTTCATCCAAACGCTTCAAGAGAGGAGCCATAAAGGGTCAAATGTCACGGCCTACTCCACAACCCACCTCTCAGCCTGAATCTGGACAGGGAACCTCTGCTCAACCGCCTCCAAAATCAGCCCCACTCCCTACATTCTTTGATGATACAGCAAGAGACAAACACTCCTTGATATCCCAGAAAGGTGTCATCCCTCAACGCACTGTAAACCCTTCTGAATTTCGTCTCATAGGTTTAGAAACCATTCTGAAGTTGTTTGCTTTTCAGAAATGGTCGCATATCATTTCTATGCCAAATGTTTGCTATCCTGAAATGCTGCATCAATTTTTTGCTAATCTTAGGAAAGGCTCTGACCAAACTGAAATCTTTTCCAGGGTTAATGGGGTAGACTTAATCTTTGACTCTGAAATTGTGAATTCCATTTTAAATACTACCATTGAACGTGGGTGCAAGGATAAAATTGTAAATTTCTTTTCCTATGAAGAGCACCCTAATGCTGATAATCATTTTGATGGGGCTAAAATGTTGACCTATTTTAAAAGAAGTTTTTCCTCCCCTGCTGATGCTAAACTGAATGATCTTGCCCCTGTGAATTTAATTGCTTTTTCTATCATTTCAAACCTGCTTGTGCCTACTGATGGCCATAGAACTGATGCAAACAAAATGGAGTTGTACCTCTTTTATTGTTTTCGAGAAAAAATTCGGATTGATTTTGGTTTTGTCATGTGCAAGTTTTTACTTCGCTATACCACTGACTCTCGCAGAAAACTATCCTATGGAAAGTTTCTTCAAAAGATTTTTGAGTTTTTCAAAGTTCCAATTTTAGGTGTTTGTCCCAAAGAAGCATCTTCTTATGCCTTTACCAAAGGATACTTTGAAAGGAAAAATCTTGTTTTTAAAGATAATATGTGGTCTTATAAAGAGGCATCGTCCAGTGAACGTAGGTCTAAGGCTGCATATGATCCTTCATCTATTCCACTCACTCCCATTCATCCTAGGAAATCTGCCACTAAGGCATCTTCCTCCTCCAATGATGGAGTGATTGAGCTTCTTCATGAACTCAAACAGCATGTTCTTCTTCTAGAACATGGCCTAATGCTCACCATGTCCTCTGAGCAACAAACTGCCTTTCTAGACAAAAAGAACCTTCTCTTTCCCCCACCTGTGGTTGAGGAAGTGTCCCATGACAAAGAGCCACACCCCACTGATCCAAGCTCATCAATTCCAGACCCTGGTTCATCAACTCCTGTGACTCCTCATGGTCCTTCCACAGCAGATAAAGGCAAGGAACCAGTTGAAGTGGATGCTGAAGCTGATGAAGAAACTGAAGAGGAGGACCTCTCCCAATATCAGCTCTCTCGAAGAACTCCTGGATCCACATAGTTCACTACTTAGGACATTTGCATTCTGTTTGTCTATTTTATGTGTTTGTAATGGTCAACATTTGTAACCTTCTTTTAATGTTTCTCTTGTTGGTACTGTATGTTTATGTTAAGTATTTTGAATGATGACTGTGTTTATGGATGTTTAAGTATTTTGGTGCAATGAATTTGGTTTTCATTGATGAATGTGTTTGTGGATGTGTTGATGTGATTGGTTGCCCTTTTGTGATGACAAAAAGGGGGAGAGGAC
The DNA here is from genome assembly GCF_003713205.1 of Coffea eugenioides. Lineage (NCBI taxonomy): Eukaryota > Viridiplantae > Streptophyta > Magnoliopsida > Gentianales > Rubiaceae > Coffea > Coffea eugenioides. The sequence continues at coordinate 46,356 of NW_020861574.1, forward strand.
TGGATTGATTGATGATTGATGATTGGTATTGATTGATGATTGATGATTGGTGATGTTGGATATGTTGGATTGATTGTTTAAATTTGGATTGGCTGATATGCTTAATTGTCATATTTTTGGAAAATTGTTTAACTCGGATGGGCAGCCAAGTGAGGGGGAGCTTTTTCAAAATTTTCAAAATTTTATGATTCACTAAATAAGGAGGAGTTCGTGAGAAAGGGGGAGCTTATAATGCAATCATCAAATTTCATTTCAAACTTTTGTTTTGTCATCATCAAAAAGGGGGAGAATGTTATTCTTGGTTTTGATTATCACAAAAGTTCGTTGAAATGTTTATACAGACCAGGAAAGTGAACACTGACAATTTTGTTAGTCTTGGTTCCTTGAAATGTTTTATCTAACTTTCTTCAAATATAAGTGTTGTTGCCTATCAAAGAATCAGGTACGAATATGTCGTGAGCAAAAACAGGACACTCATGTCGGACGGCCAAAAGGAATCTGTCGGACGTCCGAAGGGATGAAGAACATCATGAAGGAGTTTCTGTCGGACGCACATCGATCGTATCGGACGTCCTAAAAATTCCACAAAGCTCTGATGACTTTCTGCCAAGACACTGTCGGACGCTCGCAAGGAAGCATCGGACGTCCTGAAGGATCGGACGCATGCTTCGGACGAACATCAATATCATCGGACGTCCTAAAAATTCCTCGAAGATTTGATAACTCTCTGGAGACGTTCGGACACTGAAGCTCGGACGATAAAATTCCATCGGACGTCCGAACTTCAATTTGGCTGTTTTTCGGACGATTGGTTCGGACGATAATTTGATCGTCGGACGTCCGAAAGCCCCAACGGCTAGCTGACTCTTCATCTGCCTTCTATCCGTTGGAAGCATTAATGAAGCCCATTTCTGTTCCCCTTTAAAAACAAACTGTTCTGAACGAAGTAAGGACTTTTGCACACTTGGTCTACAAGATCTCAAGAGATATTTTAGCTAGAAAACAGTCTCCAAAGTCAGATTTGTTCTCTAAGTGGTGTGAACTTCTGGTGAGCTTTTCTCTTGTGGTTGAAAGTTTCATTAGTGTAGCTTTGTTGAGGGTTATCTGAGTGTTTGTAAAACTTCTTAGCTTGACTAAGTGAGGCTTAGGGCTAGGAGGAAGTGCTCCCTCCATTGTACATCTAGTTGATCATATTTCATCAAAGAGAAGTTGCTCAACCTTGTGATTGGTCTTCAAGTTTGAGGAAAGCTTGGTAGACAATCGGTTTGATTTCCTATTTTACTTTTTGTTTAATAAAATTCTCATTGCTTATATATACTTGTCTTTCTGATCAATATTGCTATTGTCTTCTAATCTACTTGGTTGATCTTTACTAGAAAAGAAGGTAAATTTTTATTAAAGAAAAAGTGCATAAATTTGGTTAAGATTTTAATCAACCCAATTCACCCCCCCTCTTGGTTGTCTTTGGGACTTACAGTAACGAATGGCAGGGCCCAATTCAGCCAAACGGCTTACATTCATGCGCAACTAGCATTTAATCATTAATCATTGAAAATTTCACATTTATTTAGGTCGAGTGCGATAAAGTACACACTCGCCTAGAAAACTCGTTTTAACAATCATTGAAAGCACTTAACACATTATCAATCAATAATAACAAGCCAATAAGTCAAGGAAATATAGCAAACAAGGAACACTCACCTAGTTATGCAAAATAATGGGCAAAATATCCTTCCGGATATTACCCTTAGTCACCAATGAAACCTAAGATTGAACAAGAGAACATATTACAGTTTATCGAGCAAAACATTTAAGGGAAACAAAGAAACCTGACTAATTAGGAGTAAAACGTGTAAAGATGACTTTAAAGTAAGAAGAGGGTTGTTTGGACCCAAGGATGAAAATAACTAGGGTTTCAAAATCAATCACAAAACCAAGTTCAAAAGGCTTATAGAATTCCAACGGAAAACATTTGACTAACGACAAATCAAAAGACAAATAGATAGGCTAAGAAAATAATCTTTCGGAATCGTAAAGAATCGTTTGTATGACTAAAAGTCACTATATATTCAAGTAGAGGTTATATAACAAGGGTTTTGATGAAAATCATATGGAAAAGGAGGACTCTTAAAATCGTACTTGAAAGTAATTCACTTGTGGCCGATAACCCTAACTCATACTTCTATATTTTGGGAAAGAGTGATGTGAGACGGATCTAGACGAACACCAAGTTGAGTGGATTTGCGGAACTTTGACCCTTCTAGAATCACGAGCCACGAACTAAGGATAATCCTTAACCCAAGACTAGCAAATTTAGTGAACCAAAAGTATAGATAGAAGAACGCCACAATCAAGGAGACTACTTGATTGATAAGTTCGATGAACAGCTTGAGATTAATTCTCAAGTATTCAAAGGAAATTCTCTTGAGGCAAGAGAGAGTGAAATAACTCACATATATTTTATAAAATCTGAATTCTGTCCTTTCATGAATGAAAACCTAGGCTATATATAGCCTTACAACTTGAAAACCTAAAGTGACTTGAAAACCCTAACTCGGCTAGGCTAGGCCTTTGGCCCGATTCCACTACTCAAACCCACTATCTAATGGTCAGCTTATAATCGATCCAATGAAAGCTTTAAATTGGCCCAACATAACCCAATAACAGCTAATTAACCAACTTAAGTTATAGTGAGTCTAGACTCTATAAATCGGATCCAACTCAACATGAGGTCTTGGACCGAATTTATTCCTAGCAAATAAAATAGAAATCTAGAAAATAAACTACTAACTATTACTAAAAGATTCAATCTCTTGCAGCCCAAAACATGGCCCATAAGCGGCCCATATTTCGTATCATTCCCCTCCTCTTAAAAAAAAGATTTGTCCTCAAATCGTGTTTGGAAATGAATGGTACTACAAGAGTTGGCAGTATGAAACTTCAAATCTCCACATATTGGCTCTCTTAGAATGGATGATACTTGCATACGTCGTGATTATTGTAATTCGCTGCACATGTCTCTTGGTTAGCTTGAAAATGCTCACAATCCGCCATGGGAAACTCAAGGCTTTACTCCAACCACTCCAAAGCTCTCTAATCAGCATTGTGTCATGAATGGTCGAATTTGGACCTACACAATAAATCACACGATTAGAATTTGTAGGTATAAAATCACTTGACAGCTTACCATTCACATTCACAAGATAAGGATCTTCATAGTGATGCTCAATCAGGTTAGAAAAGTCTCGGACATGATTGTGCAAAGTTATAAAATTCATTGCAAGTTGTTGTGGGTATGGCCTATCTTGCACAAATGGAACAAGATCGAGATAGGTAGCTTTTGAACCCTCAAATTGAAGAATAAAACCAGGTTGTAAGGAATCAGAATTTGGACCAATGAGGAAAGGATTGTCACCAACAAAATAAGAAGGAAATGTATAACAAGTTTCAAGTGTAGAAACTCCCTTTGAAACTTCATTATTCCTCCCAACAAGCAAATCAGGCTCATGGTTGACGTTGAACATCAGTGGATGACAAAGAGAGACAACACTTAAGGTGCAAAATCCATGAAAAGTTTGATATTCACCAATGGATTTAGGCATAGAACATGCCAAGATCAACTCAATTTTTCCTTGCTTAACCTGCATAAAAGTAGAAACACTAAACAAAGTACAGTCAAGATCGTTAGATCCTTTCTCACAATCAGCTTACTCTTAGAATTTTTAATCTCTTTTTCATGCTCAGTAGCTGACTTTTTCCCCTCATTATTCTCAACCTCTTTCTCCTTTTCAACTCCCTCGAATTTTACCTCTTCAGTCACAATTCTCTCCTCCAACTCTTTCTTCATACTATAACGCTCATGCTCACTCTTCATGTATGCTAGATCAATACAAAGTTGTTTAGAGTTAAGCGACACAAGCCTGGTACGACGGCCATTAAATGTGAAGGAATACTTATTAGTATATCCATCATATTTGACTTCTCGATTAAACATCCACCATTGTCCCAACAGCACATGCGTCACTTGAATGGGAACCACATCACACAACACCTCATCCACGTATTGACCAATACGAAAAGGAACAAGTGTGTGCTTAGTAATCCAAATATCACCACTATCACTTTGCAACTTGTAAGGTCGAAGATGATCAATGGTTGGAAGATTCAATTTCTCAACCAAGCCAGTACTTGCGAGATTAACTTCACAACCCTGATCAATGGCTAAGCTGCAAACTTTATCCTTGATATGGCAACGTGTATAAAACCAATCATTTTTTTGAGCTTTGATGATTTCCAATTGCGCAGTTATCTCACGCAATGCCACAGTATTTACTCCTTTAGGCACAAGATGGTGGAGCTCCAGTTGAGCATTCGTTTGTCTCATACTTTTATTACCTGCAAAACTCAACAAAAATTAGTAGAACAGTCCTCACTCGCTCCCTTACGTGTTTCACTCCTCTCGTGTTTTCACTCAAGTGTGTATGGCACTCTAATGCTCTCACCAATTCACTTCTCAAACCACTTGTTTGTTTCCTTTGAAGAAATCAGAAATTTTCTCAAGGAAGTTCAATCAAACTTTAATCAATATAGCTCCCAATTGTATCAAAGGAACAAGGAAACAAAAAGTAGAAATGGAAAGCTCAAGTAATGAATAAGGAATGGAAGAGGCAAAAAATTGATGTACAAAGAAAAAGAAAGTCCAAGTACGATGATGGAGTTCCCAAGTGCTTTACTTAATTGCCCAATTGATTTTTGGAAACAAGTTAGGTGTTGGACTTATTTGGAAATTTCCTTAAAGTCGGCTAACCAAACAGAATTATTACCAAAATTTTTCCAGATTCCCTCTCCAAAAACCTTCCTAAAGTCGGCTATAACAAATCAGAATTGTTCCCAAAAAAAATTCCAGATTTCCTTCTCTTTTGAAACCTCCCAAAGTCGACTGCAAAACAGAATTTGGTAGCTAAAAAAATTCCAGATTTCTGCTCCTTTTAAACCTTCCAAAGTCGGCTGCAAAACAGAATTTGGTAGCTAAGAAATTTCCAGATTTCTGCTCCTTTTAAACCTTCCAAAGTCGGCTGTAAAACAGAATTTGGTAGCTTCCTAACCGCTGAAAATTTCCAGATTTGTTACCTTATCAAATCAGAATTGCTTCCACGAAAAAATTCCAGATTTCTTGTCTTCTTAAATTCCCCTCAAAGTCGGCTGGAATTTCCTAAAAATTTTTCCAGATTTGGTAGCTTCCTAACCCCAAAATTTTCCAGAATTACCTCTTCTTAAATCCCCTCAAAATTTTCGTCCCTTACTCTCCCTCAAGAACAACAATTCGGCCCTCCCCTCTTTGCTCCACACAAGGACAGTTTTTTTTGACGCTTGGTGCTAAACAATGGCTTCACAAGATGACTCAAGCAACGTCACCCAAGAATACCCCAAGCGGCCTGCTCAAGAAACTCCCAAGAGGTTTACTCCTAAGCCAAGAAAGCCCCGTATGGATGCAAGGACGTACAAGAAACTGTTTATACGTAGGGAGGTGCAAATATTCAAGAACCAAGATGGTCAAGTTCCTAAAAAATCTCAACGGGTGATACAAGTGATCAAGACCCAAGGTGTGCAAGATTTTCAAGAGGAGGTTGGTCAAAACTTTTGAGTATGCTTTTCTTGATGTAATTTTCTGGTTTGTTGGAACAATTGCAACAAGACAGAATTGGCAAATAAAAGTGCGGCTTCCTCCTTTGTGGTTTGTCACCCGAATGCCCTTTGTTTTTTTTGTTTTTTTTTTGACTCTAAGAACACACAATTACTCGGCTGTTCTTGGGTAAAATTCCAGAATTTAATGTCAAACCAATGTTCTCCTTCAATCCTCCAACAACTATCAAGACATGTATCAAAGTTTCAAGACTTCAAGATTAGTTTCAAGGAACTCAAGAAACCCTAGATTATTGTAGTTCCTCTTCAAGATTCCAACCCCAAACAAGTTTAACCACAAAAATCAGTTTAGGAAATTAATGAAAACAACTTGGTGGAATAAACTAAAGTTTGGACAGATTTGGCAAGAAACTTGCACCCAAGGAAACCCTAGTTGCAAGTGAAAACCCTAGCCGTCGCAGAAATTTTTTTTTTTGTTTGATATTTAAACAGAATATGCAACGAACAAAACACGGCTACACTTGAAGGCAGGCTTCAAGACAGAATCACACAACAAGTAATGCACGAAGTGGACACGAAGCAAAAGAAATCAAAGAGTGACTCAACAAGACAACAAAGGCGGACAGAATTTTTTTTTTTTGTAATAACAATCGGACTTGACACAAAGGAAGACACGACCAGAATTGCAAAATAAAATTGACTAGAAAGCTTACGAACAAACTCAACGGGATATACTTGATGTCGTCGACTAGCTCTGATACCAACTGATGTGAGACGGATCTAGACGAACACCAAGTTGGGATGATTGGCGGAACTTTGACCCTTCTAGAATCACGAGCCACGAACTAAGGAGATTCCTTAACCCACGACTAGCAAATTTAGTGAACCAAAAGTATGGATAGAAGAACGCCACAATCAAGGAGACTACTTGATTGATAAGTTCAATGAACAGCTTGAGATTAATTCTCAAGTATTCAAAGGAAATTCTCTTGAGGCAAGAGAGAGTGAAATAACTCACATATATTTCATAAAATCTGAATTCTGTCCTTTCATGAATGAAAACCTAGGCTATATATAGCCTTACAACTTGAAAACCTAAAGTGACTTGAAAACCCTAACTCGGCTAGGCTAGGCCTTTGGCCCGATTCCACTACTCAAACCCACTATCTAATGGTCAGCTTATAATCGATCCAATGAAAGCTTTAAGCTGGCCCAACATAACCCAATAACAGCTAATTAACCAACTTAAGTTATAGTGAGCCTAGACTCTATAAATCGGATCCAACTCAACATGAGGTCTTGGACCGAATTTATTCCTAGCAACTAAAATAGAAATCTAGAAAATAAACTACTAACTATTACTAAAAGATTCAATCTCTTGCAGCCCAAAACATGGCCCATAAGCGGCCCATATTTCGTATCAAAGAGTAATTAGCATTTGAAGTGTTAACCTAAAGAGGTATCATGTTTTAAAATGGAAAGCCGGTCATGGTATTGGCCAAACAAAAGTATACAAGTTCAAATAGAAACCTAGCCCTCGAGCGAAAATTTGGGCAGCACGCCCTTTGTGTTTACCTAATTTTCCAGCCATTTTGGCTTCATTATGTTTCCTCAGCCAGTCCCAAAGTCATACATATCATAGATTCAGGTAAATAGCCGTTCCATAGGCTCATAACAACATAAGAACAGAAATCAAACTGATAACAAGTGCGGAAATGTAACCTAGCAAAAGACAGAGTTGACACATGGTTGCGGAAATAACACATCCCAGGCTACGCTTATCGGATTGAGGCGTAACTTATACCATTTAGAAGCTCAGACACAGGGCTACAACTTTCATGAAGATCACTTAGTCTAGTTTGTGACACCCCACATCTCCCTAAGGCGGACCAAAGGGTATCCGCGGACGCCTGCCCAGCTCTCGCCAGGACTCAAGCAATTCCATTCAATTTAAAAACCGGACTAAACACTTCGAAGAGAACAACACGAATACAATAATGCGGAAGCGTTCAAGCTTATCAAGTCACTTAACATGTAACCATTACATCGGTAATCATAAAACAACTTAAATTCAACATACACGTCAGGGCCCAAACTTTCAAGTTTACAATTTCCAAAAGTACAACCCAAACCAGGGCCTAGTCAAAATATAGCAGGAGTCTTAACAAAAGTGTAACGAATGGTTTCACCATACTTCTCCAAGATTCGGTCCTGTTAAGGAAAACAAAACTATAGGGTGAGCTAAACGCTCGTGAGGCCAAGAACACACATGCAAGCACTTTGTTCAAATAGCAATCCCAAATTTAATAAATAAAACCATGTCCCTTCAATAGTCAATCATTCAAACAGGAAAAGTAATCAGAAACAATTCAAGGATATAATAGCTCTCAGGAGCTAAGTTCCACTCGCTCTGCCGATGTCATTCGTATACCTTCCCGCATTGACCCTCCTGTCAACCGGGTCGGTATTTCCATTTCCGTAGATCACCACTTACTTCCCTCCGTCCACCGTACACCTCAAGGGCCCACAAGTCATTTATAAGGCGATACTCCACGAGTATGCCAAGCAAGACCTCTCATTAGGTCAAGCTCATTTATATCTCATGGCACGCCTAAGTCCCCGACCAAGCCCATTGCTGGCTCGAGTCTAAGGTTGGCCTATGAGTTTGGGCGTCCCCCATTCATTTTTAGGCAGATATGGGCCTCGAGGAACAGACGGTCTCCACAACTCAATCAAACGAAGCGTACCATGTGGAATCCCTAAACCATAAAGGTCAAATGGCCATTTCAATGTATTTCATTATAATTCTTCGATCCATTTTCATCTTGAAAATTAAGAAACCTGAAGTGCGGTACAAGTCAACGCACCCGTCATATTGTTTTAAAACTTCCAACAAATTACCACAAATAAGCAAGTATACAGATTCACACACTTGACACTGCACGAAGCAAATCAATTTAAGAATTATTTTTAGGAGTTCAGTGTCCACCAGTAAGATCCCTCTTGAATGTCTTACTTGCGCCTTGAGGGCACTAATAGCGAGATAATACCAATAACCCATTTATTCAAGGAAGATCCGTAACAGTACAATTAAGGATATTTCGCAAAAGTAACACTCAATTATACGTAAATCGAGGTTCACTTGCCTTTTTATTATGTACGTATATTTGGTTTTAGCTAAAATCGAGGGCAAGACGTTTGGATAATACTAAGAGAATTAAGAGTTTTGGAAAAACTCCTTTGCCTTGAAAGTTGAGAAATTTCAGTTTTATCCTAAATCTTTGAAAATTTGTATCTCTCTCGATATAAGTCCAAAATTGGAAAACTTTATACCGTTGGAAACCTTTTGGAAAGTGTTAAAGGTTCTTAGAAGACATCTTTCCACGAATCTAGGTGGAAAGTACTCAAAAATGAGCTTGAAGGTACAGGTTCGGCGTACAAGGCAGAATTAAGTTGGATTTCGGCCAACTTTGGAAATTCGGCACGATTCACACGTTGCAAACCGGCCTCTGAAATTTACAGCTCAATTAGTGTTACAAGTGAGGTTTATAAAAAAACAAGCGGATCAAGAATCGGAGTTTTGAGTACCGAGATACGGTAGCCCGAAGTTGAGGAAGATTCAAGACTGAAGAAGAATTTCCAGTTTTGAACCTCCAACACTAGGAATTTAATTCGGTATCGAAACGAACTTGAATTGGTGTCAAAATTGGCAGTATTTTACTCCCATATGCAAGGTATTTCTCTATCAAATTTCAGGGAAAAATACCCTCGGAAAGATAATTAATTAGTCAACCAAAGTTCAGGGAAAATTCTAAGGCAATCTGCCTTGTGACTTTCATTCCCCAATTTCAAATCGTTTAACCAAGAAAACTATTCGACCATGGTTCATTTGTGAAATAAAGGTCTAAGATACATCCATGATACCTTTGGTAAGTGATGAGCATCAAGAACTTCAATTAATAAAATCATTCCCAAGTTTTTCCCCAAATCAGTCCAAATACTACGTTTTTCCAAAACAGGGCAGTCCTCTTGTTTTGGTCACAACTCAATCAATTTAACTCGTAATGAGGCATTGTTTATGGCGTTAGAAAATAAATTCATAGTACTAAAAGTTTACAGAAGGAAACGTTTTGAAATTTGGCAAGCAACCAGCTCAAAATTGAGCCTCAAGTTGCTGCCTCTACAAACCATTCCAGCAAATCCGAGAGACAGGACAGCCATCTTAAAACATTTGGTTCGGCTCACTCACAAAGAATCAGAACGTGCATTTTATCTCAAATTAAATCTAGGAATGTCTAGTTTCAAACGCCACCAACGGCACTTGATTTCGACACCCGAGGACAGAGTTATGGTCAAAATGCTACCGCTGGACAGGGTTACCCGAAAATAATTTTCCAGCTTGCCTAGTCCACGAATAAATTCGTTTGCCCATCCAAACGTTAATGTTTTCCAACGAAAATTTCTACACATATAATATAACATATACACATCAGGTTCATGCCAATAAATCACCAAAAATGGGCCTTATCATGGCCGAACAAAACAGGGGCAGATTCGGAAATTTCTGGTCATGACCTCTACTTGAGTTTCCAACAATAACACTCCATAAATCCATCATTATAACCATTAAACTACCATTAAATCTAACATTGATCCTCAAATCAGCAACAACAACCCAAGTGTGGGAATACAAAGAGCCCACTAGAACATTTTACAACCATATCAAGCCACCCAACCACATGCAATAGCTTAAAGATGCATTTCTATCATCATAATCCAAGTTTAAAGTGCAAGATGAAGTTATACCTCCTTAGTGCCTTAACCCAGAAATTTTCGGCCCTCTAGAGCTCCAAGAAACCGTGAAAATGCAGCCCTTTTTGCTAGCTAAATCCAACCTCCAAGTAGTATGCTAGATGATCCTCAAGTTTGGTGAAGATTGGTTGAGGTTTTGGGTTGATTTAGTGAAGAAATTTGTGAAGCAAGAGTGTGAGAGAGAGAGAGATGTTGGCCGGCTGTCTTGGGAGGAAGAAGGAGTGAAGTGTGATCAAAATTTAGCTTCCAAGAGAAGATTATATGGGTGGTGCACAATCACTCCAAAGTCAACTCTTATTAGGGTGTGTTTGGCGCGATTAGGGCTCGATTTTCTCGCGCGTTTGGTTCACTAGTGCACTGAACCTCCAATACATTTATATTCATGTAAGTATTATTCACTCTTAATTGTCCCGATATAAGGGTCTAAAGTCCCTCAAATAAAGTCGCGCCTGTGAAAACGCGTACCGTCAATTTTAACGCTATAACGCGAAACTTCCGAGAAATTCTTATAACGATTGCACTACTAACTATCACTTGAGTATTTACTCATAAGATTGCCTATTTTAGGACCATAGTACAAGTCTCCAATATTCCAAGCTTATTGTGCTACTACGCGGATAAAATCTCCAAGCACTATTCACTATTTTTACTAAACGCGCTCCAGGAAATTAATTTTTGAAACGAATCATTTTAAAAATATAACGAAGTTATATTACCATGTATTTAGGTCTAAAAAGGCTAGAAAATATTTTCCTGGGCATAAAAAATCCAATTAATAATTTATTTAAGAATAAAATTGAGCCAATAAATTAAGTTTTTTACGAGTCTCACATAGATTCCAATGCAACTAGTCAAATCCTCAATTACAGAACCACAATCAATAGTCGGCTAATAACCACTACACTGAAATGGTCATATCTCAGTACCAAAGGTCCGAGTAAAGTTGTTCTTGGAGGCGATTTAAAAGCCTAAGTCAGAATACTGAAAATTTATGTTTTTGTCAAAGGCTTAAAAATCAGACGATCTGATGAATAAACGTGATAAACTGAGACTAACACTGACCAAACGGATACTGAAAAAACCTTAAAACAGTAAGGGTATTTTCTTCTTTTCACAAGCTACCTAGCTCGGATTAAGCTGAAATTTTGTAAGCACCTATAAAATACCATTCTATACAACTTTCATGTTTTAGGCCAAGCCTATTTTTGGCCTCTAAATATGAGTACCAAAATCGGGCAGAACTGAATTAGGAAATTTCAGAAATCTGGAATTTTTGGTCTTCAATGAAACTTTCTTAAATTCCTTGTTCCAATCACTACCAAAGCCCCTTATATAATCTTATATACAACATCTATCAACCATACAACAAGTTTAGGCAGAAATTAATCAAACCCTAACTTGCTTAAATCATCCAAAATTCATCACAACAACTTGCATATCTTGTAATCAAGCCAAAGCATGAACTAAATAGCATCTTAAACCAAAATAAAAGAATCAAAACCATAAATCAGACTTTATACCTCAAAAACAAAGCTTGAAAGAGTGATACTTCACCCCCTTTAGAAATCTTTTGGTTCCACAAGCTTCCCAACTCACAACCCACTCTTTAATCGGTTTGGAATTTCAATTTCTTACTTGGATGATTCAACTCAAGAAGAAGGAAATTGTTTTCTTGCTCTCTTTCTCTCCTCTCTTTGTTCGGCCAAGCTGCTGAGATAATGAAGGGAAATGAGCAAAAATTGGGCTAAAAAGGAAGACCATCTCTCTTGGTCAAGAAACCCTTAGGTGGCGACACTTGTCGCCACCACCACCTTTCATTTTTTTCTCTTTCTTTCTTGCATTTCTAGCCTCCAATTTCGGTCAAGCTAGCTGGAAATTGAGAAGATATTTTGCTCAAATATCAAAAGCTTGTATGGTAAAAAAAATGGTGGTCAAGTGGTGCGTTCAATCTGTGAGGACTCACAAATTTCTTATATTTTTCTCAAAAATGCCTTTTTATTTAGAAATTATTCATTTATTATAGCCCTACTACCCAATAATTCCACAATAAGTGCAAATGAACCTAGAAAGTAGGGTTTCACTTTTGGTTTCAAGATTGGAGCAAAATTAGGGTTTTCGCGATTTTCCGCCGGATGAATTTTCGGTACAGAGTAAGGATTAAATTTGGTGATTAAAAGTGACTTTTAAGTGAGAAATAATATGTGATTAGGAGCAATGATAAAAAGTTAGTGAATGGAAAGTAAAAACCCTAGTATGTGCGATTTAAGGAAAAACGGCGCGAACCGACGGGTACCGCGCACTACCGATTGAACGCACCACTTGACCACCACTTTCTTACCATACAAGCTTATTGATATTTGAGAAAAATATCTTCTTAATTGTCAGCTGCCTTTGACCGAAAATTGAGGCTAAAATAACAAGGAAAAGGAAAGAGAAAAATGAAAGGTGGTGGTGGCGACACTTGTCGCCACCCTAGAGTTTCTTGACCAAGAGAGATGGTCTTCCTTTTTAGCCCAATTTTTGCTCATTTCTCTTCATTATTTCTGCCCCATAGCCGAACTAAGAGAGAGAGAGAAAAGAAGAGCAAGAGAAACAAATTTCCTTCTTGATTTGCTTCAACCAAGTGAGAAAATCCAATTCTAAACCGATTAAAGTGTGGGTTGTGAGTTGGGAAGCTTGAGGAACTAAGAAATTTCAAAGGGGGTGAAGTATCACTCTTCCAAGCT
>NW_020861575.1:0-15214 GCF_003713205.1 Coffea eugenioides
GCTGAATTGGCAGTTAGATGGTGTGTGGTCCAAATGGAGACAACTTTCATGAAGGTCGGAAATGCCAAATTCGGAACGGAAATTGGTCGATTAGGACCAAGAACAGATCTGACCAGAAATGGTCATTTTCACGGGCAGGCCTTAAATTTGCCTCGGCTATATCTCAGGTTCTATAAATCCGATTCATGGAAACTTTTCCAAGGGGGTTAGAAAGCTCTGATATAGAGCTATTAGAAAGCTCTGATATAGAGCTATAAGTTTTGTGTTTTGGTCGCAAGCCCAAACAGCTTGTAACCTAGTCAAACGTGAAGCCAAAGTTCCAGTCGTAAACTGTCCGGATATAAGAACAGAACAGAATTTGACGGTCAAAACAGGTCTGAGTATTTCGTTTAGACCTCAGGTTATACCACTCCGTTAATCCTGAAAATTTACAGGGATATCCAGGACTTAAGAGGCTACAACAATGTAGAAGGCCTCTCAATCCAAATCCTAGCACAACTAAGTCAAAATGCAGAAAACCAACCCAGAACCGTAATTGCAGGTTCCCAAATCACACAAAACTGTAATCAGTCCAAGTCAGTCTATACCGGTCCAAAAGCATTGAATCCAAAGGAATATGAAAGCTAAGACATCAAGCTACATTTAATCAGAAGACACCAACAACAAAATCCAAACCCATTGCAGTCAAAACAGACAATTACTATCGCAGTTCGGACATTCTGTTCACCAAAAACAGCAACAGTAAAAACGGCATAACTCACTCTATACTACTCCAAATGCCCTGAAAGTTTGCAGGCACTTCAACCTCATCAATACCTACAACTTTCATGTTTTGAGCAAAGTCAAATTCGGCCTCTATCTATGACCTAAAATTTCGGACAGAATGTTCAACCAAGAACCCTAATTTTCCAGAAATTCTTCCAAATCCAAAATTGATTGTAATTATCCACAATTCACACCTACTAGAGTTATTATAGTCCATTGCCAATCTTCAGAAACAACCACACCATCATAATCCAATTAAACCAGAAAAATCATCAATAAAATAAAAACTTCACCAAATCACTTCAAACCAAGATATAAATCATATAATCCATCACTTTAGCCACTTCTAAGCCAAACATAAGCATCATTAGATGTAGTAGGGTGTTCAAGCATCACTTACCAAGAAATCAAGAGAGATAGGGCTTGTGGACACCTTAGCTCTTCCAATCAACTTCACTAATACACTTATTAGCACTAGAAGAAAGGTTTTTATGGAGTGAAATCTAGTCTAAGCTCTTGTTTGTGGAAGATTGAGTGAGATGGAAGCTTGAAATTTGATGAACTTTCTTCCTTCTTGCAAGAGAGTGGGCCGGCCAACACAAGGTAAGAAAATGGTGAATTTTGTGAATTTTTTGAGATATTAACTAATTTTGGTCAAAAGTCAAAAATGTGAATAGTAAACCATAAAGTCCAACCAATCATATTGTGACACTTGTCACACTCATTAATGCATTCTTATCTTTCTTTCCCTCTCACATCAATCACTTCACACATTCTACTTATCTCTTAACACCCGATAAATTTTACACGGTATCTGAAACTTAACCTTATTGACCGAATTTTTCCGAACTTTTCGCACTAGTGGGTCCCACGTCCGAAATCCGTTCTTATTTTCTCAAAATCTAACCGAATATAAATTATAGCTTGAACCTTATAATCATAATACGTAAACTAGGATTTTCCAACTTAACCGAATTAGGGTTTCCTTCCTAGCCATAAAACCCTATTTTTTTCCAAACCAAATATCAAATAACCCTAATATCGACTTACGATCGGACTGGGGCCTCACAATCTCCCCCACTTAGGACAATTTCGTCCTCGAAATTAATTCGTTGATCAAAGCGTACCTTCAAAACCTGCCGAAGGGTCATTCGCCTCCTGTTGACCCATTGCATACACTCTTGCTGGCCCTTTAGGTCGATTGTCCCCTGCATTGGACGGCTTAGTTGTGGTCCCTTCAGTCGGTGACTTAAATTCTTCCTTTTTCATCTTAGGACACCGGGCAATCAGGTGTTCGGTGCTACCACATTTGAAGCATTTGCGTACCGAACTATTCTTCTAGCAATTTTCATCGGTGTGATTGCCCCCACAGAAACCACAGGTTGACTTGGCGGCTGTACTTGCCCCTCCACGCTGGACACTCCTCGGCCCCTCTTGCACGACCTGACCCCGCACAAAGTTTTTCGGGGTCCCTGCAGGTCGTGGACCATCCGTACCTTTATTTATCTTGGCAGGTGGCTCGTTTCGCGAGCTTTGTCCGACCATGGAGTCATTTGAGCTCGGTTGCCTCCTTTTCCGATCGTGAAAGGCTTTCACCTGTCCTCTGGCAGTCTCAATCCGCTGTGCTTTTTCTAGCGCTTGGCTAAACGTGTTCAACTGAGCAGCTGCTAGCGATTCCTGAATTTCCACATTTAAACCTTGAACGAATCGACGGATTCGTTTCTGCTCCGTTAACACCAGCTCTGGGGCAAAGCGAGAAAGTTTAGTGAACTGAGTTTCGTACTCTGCCACGCTAGATGCACCTTGACGCAGGTGAATAAAATCATCTTCCCGTTTCTCTTGCACGATGGGCGGCAAATACTTCTCATTAAATTCTCGGGTAAAATTGATCCAGGTCCAAGGGGTTTGTTCCCGCTCCCACTTAGCTCTGATCACATTCCACCAGTCTCGGCGGCCCCCTCAAACTGGAAACAGCAAAAAAGATATCTGCCGCTCTCCGAATACCTAAGGCGCAAATATAATCGACGCATTCGGTCCATCAGGTTTCGCTAAATCAGGATTAGGTTCCTCCTATGAACTTAGGAAGGTGCAAACTTTGGAACCGTTCTAAGGCAGGTCCTCGCCTCATGGATTATGTCGGGATTATGTCCATGGTTTCCCAGCAGCATTCCTGTGGCCTGACCTGTGTCAATCATACGCTCCATCAGTCAGCCATTCCGTTGATGCTGTAGCTACTTGGTTGGCTCTTGTTCATGTTCACTTCAGGGCCTCGTCTCGCCCTCTACTCCACCTCGAGTACCCGGCAGGCATCTAGTGTACAAGTTATAATTCGACAACAATCCGTTTTTATACTTTTAATTCCCAAAATCCCAAGCAAAAAAAAACCCCCCTTTTTTTTATTGAAGCAAGAAGAAGACACAAAACTTACGCCAAAAGGCACACAAAGATAAGTTAAAATTCATTCACATATATATCACGTATTTACAAGTCACACGCAAAAGATTACACATTACGACCTCCAGTCGGTACAGAAACCATATACACGAGCATCCGGCTCAAACTAGTTAGTCGGCAAGTAACAAAAGGAATTAGCCGATTAGTTCTAACAAAAGTTAACCCGCCTTAACAGTCAAAAGTACAAAAGCGCCCTATGCGTTCCCATAGGAACCAGTTCCAACGGAAACTAACGTATCCACTCTCATCCATCATCTCCAGACCGGTGGATCAGTGGGGAGCTCTGCGGCTAAATCTAGTAAGAGCTCGCAGTCTATAGACTACTCCGAGACCTGTCCCTCAGCTGCCTCTTCATAGCGAAGAGGTGCTGGTGTGTGTACTGGCAGCTGACGGTGCAAAGCATCCGTCTCTCCTCTCCTCTCGGAGACTCGCTTCACGTGCCTGAATAGCGTGACGCCCGTCCTGGCCAACGCTTCTGCTGGCCTCCTCCAGGCCGCTCTCAAATGAGTCAACTGTTCCTTCTAGGTGATTAACGCTCGTCATCCATGACAAGACGACTCTCAGGATAGCAAAAGTTATCATCACGCAGGTCGGTGCGCCACCTGACCAAAAGGGGAGTATAAAGTGTAAGGCTCTCCAGGTCTCTGCCGATAGCGGATCGCCCGCTTACGCAGCACTCGATCCTCTACGCCTCTCGAACTCGGAAATCTCGGTCCCACGCCACTGGGTCCCGCACCACTCGAACCGCCCGGATACATATCTACCAAACATTAAGTCGTCAGTCAACCAGCATTTCAGCTTAAAAGATATCATTCACTTAAATGGATCCAAATATGCTTAGTTTCTATCGGGTATGTCACCTGCCCAAAGTCTATAACTAGGCGCTCCTGATACCTAATTGAACTGTGACGACCCCACTTCTCCCAAGGGGAACGCAAGGGTATCGCGGGCCGCCTGCCTAGCTCGCGCCAGGACTCAAAACTTAAAGAGTAAATAGATAATGAAGAGCAACTATATACAATTATATCAATCCAAAGTTTACATTTAATCCTCAAAGTCTCGAGTCAAACCACTCTTATGACTATAACCACAACAGCAGAAGATAGACCTAAGAAGGGTCCTTATACAACCACAATAAACAAACATCCTAACTGTTTAACTTTAATACAGCAATTATCTATACTAGTGTAGAACCAAAAGTCCCAGCGGCGGCCTGCTAAGGAACAAAAGGAAAGGGGTCAAGCTAAACTGCTTAGTAAAGTAAACAGGGGCGAACGCATAAATTCAGTAGGCAACATTACACAATAAGAGTTAAGCATAAAAAGCAGAAAAGATAACATCACATAATGAGGATACAGGTGGCTCCAAAGCCCATTCATATGCCATGCGTGATCTCCTGCCGACACTCCGTCGACCACACTCAATGGTCCGTAGAACTTCACTTGTACACCCACCGACACCTTATCACCCTCACTGGCCAGTCACCTCACAAACTTGCCCGGGCGAACGAAATCACAAACTTGAGCTTGAGTCACAAACTCGGGTCACAAACTTGGTCACCTTCTCGGTGAACCGGATTCACAAAATTGGTTCATAACATGAACCTACAAACTTGGTGACGTCAGACTAAGTTGGACTGACTTCGACAAGCCTAACCGGCTCGAATAGTCCAACAGGTCCTTTAGATCGGGCCCACGACTCACAACTTTGCAACTTCACAAACTTTACTGCGAAAGTCGCCCCGAGCCACGTCAAGGGTTTTGTTCCAAAAGGTTCCATATACATATGCCAAGTACAATTATACATTCAAATTAGGGTTTTAGGTCGAGTGGATAAAGTATAACAACCTCGCTCAGTACCCTTTTTCACATATTCAAACCATAGCAAAGAAAACACACCAACTGCCTGAATACTTTACTCAGAATTGAAATAGCAAAACACGAAGTCGGATCGAAATGAACAGCTAGTAGTGGGCCCCCCAGATTCGCCGCAGACTCACCACCGTCTGACATAGAAAGATTGTGTCACATATATCGCAAACGGCTTACTATCGTGCCTAAACAAGCAAAACGGCAAAACGACAACGCGCACACGCTAAACTGAACGGACGGAAACGGAAACGGCCGTTAGCGGAAACGGCAGATTTGACACTCGTTTCTATTGTAATCATAAGTTGAGCTACGAATATCGGATTAAGGCGTATGAGACACCATATCGAAGCTTAAAGGATGAACAACAATTGTTATGAAGACATCCAGAACTGAAACTGGAGGCTTCAGTCCCAAAGGAACCAAACACAATCACTTATGAAATCTGGCCAATACACAAATGGTCAGTTTTGAGTGCAAACTGTTGTCCATGCTACACATGGTCAAAAGGGCTGAAAATTGGCAGTTAGATGGTTCGTTCCAAATGGAACAACTTTCATGAAGGTCGGAAATCCAAATTCGGAACGGAAATTGGTCATCAGGACCAAAACATATCTGACCAGAAAATGGTCATTTTCACGGGCAGGCCTTATTTGCTCGGCTATATCTCAGGTTCTATAAATCCGATTCATGAAATTCCAAGGGCGTTAGAAAGCTCTGATATAGAGCTATAAGTTTTGTGTTTTGGTCGCAAGCCCAAACAGCTTGTAACCTAGTCAAACGTGAAGCCAAAGTTCCAGTCGTAAACTGTCCGGATATAAGAACAGAACAGAATTTGACGGTCAAAACAGGTCTGAGTATTTCGTTTAGACCTCAGGTTATACCACTCCGTTAATCATGAAAATTTACAGGGATATCCAGGATTAAGAGGTACAACAATGTTAGAAGGCCTCTTCAATCCAAATCCTAGCACATACTAAGTCAAATGATAATAACAACAGCCAGAACCGTAATGCAGGTTCCCAATATATCAGCAAAACTTTTTTAATCAGTCCAAGTCAGTCTATACGATCAAAAGGCATTGAAATCCAAGGAATATGAAAGCTAAGACATCAAGCTACATTTTAATAAGACACCAAGCAACACAGATGCCAAACCATTGCAGTCAAAATCAGACAATTATATCGCAGTTCGGACATTTTGTCACCAAAACAGCAACAGTAAAAACGGCATAACTCACTCTATACTACTCCAAATGCCCTGAAAGTTTGCAGGCACTTCAACCTCATCAATACCTACAACTTTCATGTTTTGAGCAAAGTCAAATTCGGCCTCTATCTATGACCTAAAATTTCGGACAGAATGTTCAACCAAGAACCCTAATTTTCCAGAAATTCTTCCAAATCCAAAATTGATTGTAATTATCCACAATTCACACCTACTAGAGTTATTATAGTCCATTGCCAATCTTCAGAAACAACCACACCATCATAATCCAATTAAACCAGAAAAATCATCAATAAAATAAAAACTTCACCAAATCACTTCAAACCAAGATATAAATCATATAATCCATCACTTTAGCCACTTCTAAGCCAAACATAAGCATCATTAGATGTAGTAGGGTGTTCAAGCATCACTTACCAAGAAATCAAGAGAGATAGGCCTTGTGGACACCTTAGCTCTTCAAATCAACTTCACTAATACACTTATTAGCACTAGAAGAAAGGTTTTTATGGAGTGAAATCTAGTCTAAGCTCTTGTTTGTGGAAGATTGAGTGAGATGGAAGCTTGAAATTTGATGAACTTTCTTCCTTCTTGCAAGAGAGTGGGCCGGCCAACACAAGGTAAGAAAATGGTGAATTTTGTGAATTTTTGGAGATATTAACTAATTTTGGTCAAAAGTCAAAAATGTGAATAGTAAACCATAAAGTCCAACCAATCATATTGTGACACTTGTCACACTCATTAATGCATTCTTATCTTTCTTTCCCTCTCACATCAATCACTTCATACATTCTACTTATCTCTTAACACCCGATAAATTTTACACGGTATCTGAAACTTAACCTTATTGACCGAATTTTTCCGAACTTTTCGCACTAGTGGGTCCCACGTCCGAAATCCGTTCTTATTTTCTCAAAATCTAACCGAATATAAATTATAGCTTGAACCTTATAATCATAATACGTAATCTAGGATTCCAACTTAACCGAATTAGGGTTTCCTTCCTAGCCATAAAACCCCTATTTTTCCAAACCAAAATATCAAATAACCCTAATATCGACTTACATCGACTGGCCTCACAATCTCCCCCACTTAGACATTCGTCTCGAAATTAATTCGTGATCAAAGACCCGAGCAACAGCGTACCTTTCAAAACCTGCCGAAGGTCATTCGCTCCTGTTTGACCATTGCATACACTCATTGCTGGCCCTTTAGGTCGATTGTCCCCTGCATTACGGCTTTAATGTTGTGTGCCCTCAGTCGGTCATAAGACTTTAAATTCTTCTTTTTTCATCTTAGGACACCGGGCAATCAAGTGTTCGGTGCTACCACATTTGAAGCATTTGCGTACCGAACTATTCTTCCAGCAATTTTCATCGGTGTGATTGCCCCCACAGAAACCACAGGTTGACTTGGCGGCTGTACTTGCCCCTCCACGCTGGACACTCCTCGGCCCCTCTTGCACGACCTGACCCCGCACAAAGTTTTTCGGGGTCCCTGCAGGTC
Organism: Coffea eugenioides; assembly: GCF_003713205.1. Lineage (NCBI taxonomy): Eukaryota > Viridiplantae > Streptophyta > Magnoliopsida > Gentianales > Rubiaceae > Coffea > Coffea eugenioides. The sequence goes on from NW_020861575.1 coordinate 7,821, forward strand.
GTGGACCATCCGTACCTTTATTTATCTTGGCAGGTGGCTCGTTTCGCGAGCTTTGTCCGACCATGGAGTCATTTGAGCTCGGTTGCCTCCTTTTCCGATCGTGAAAGGCTTTCACCTGTCCTCTGGCAGTCTCAATCCGCTGTGCTTTTTCTAGCGCTTGGCTAAACGTGTTCAACTGAGCAGCTGCTAGCGATTCCTGAATTTCCACATTTAAACCTTGAACGAATCGACGGATTCGTTTCTGCTCCGTTAAAACCAGCTCTGGGGCAAAGCGAGAAAGTTTAGTGAACTGAGTTTCGTACTCTGCCACGCTAGATGCACCTTGACGCAGGTGAATAAAATCATCTTCCCGTTTCTCTTGCACGATGGGCGGCAAATACTTCTCATTAAATTCTCGGGTAAAATTGATCCAGGTCCAAGGGGTTTGTTCCCGCTCCCACTTAGCTCTGATCACATTCCACCAGGCTCGAGCGGCCCCCTCAAACTGGAAAACAGCAAAAGATATCTGCCGCTCTTCCGAATACCTAAGCGCGGCAAATATATCGAGCATTCGGTCCATCCAGGTTTCTGCTAAATCAGGATTAGGTCCTCCTATGAACTTAGGAGGTGCAAACTTTTGGAACCGTTCTAAGGCACGGTCCTCGCCCTCATGATTATGTCCCGGATTATGTCCATGGTTTCCAGCAGCATTCCCGTGGCCCTGAGCCTGTTGGTCAATCATACGCTCCATCAAGTCAGCCATTCGTTGGATGGCTGTAGCTACTTGGTCTGGCTCTTGTTCATGTTCCACTTCAGGGCCTCGTCCTCGCCCTCTACCTCCACCTCGAGTACCGGAGGCCATCTAGTGTACAAGTCTATAATTCGAAACAATCCGTATACTTATCATCCAGACTATGAGCAAAAGAAGAGACACAAAACTTACGCACAAAAGGCACACAAAAGATAAGTTCAAAATTCCATTCACATATATACACGTATTTACAAAGTCACACCAAAAGATTTACACATTACCGACCTCCAGTCGGTACAAAACCCAATATACACGAGCACTCCGGCTCCAAAACTAGTTAGTCGGCCAAGTAACAAAAGGAATTAGCCGAATTAGTTCTAACAAAAGTAACCCGCCTTACAGTCAAAAGTACAAAAGCGGCCCTATGCGTCTCCCCTAGGACCCAGGTTCCCAACGGAACCTAACGTATCCACCTCATCCATCATCTCCAGACCGGTGGCTCGTGGCGGAGCCTCTGCGGCTAAATCTAGTAAGAGCTCGCAGTCTATAGACATACTCCGAGCCCTGTCCCTCAGCTGCCTCTTCATAGCGAAGAGGTGCTGGTGTGTGTCCTGGAGCTGACGGTGCAAAGCATCCGTCCTCTCCCTCTCCTCTCGGAGACTCCGCTCCACGTGCCTAATGCGTGACGCCCGTCCCTGGCCAACCTCTCTGGCCTCCTCCAGCTGCGCTCTCAAAGAGTCGACTGTCCTGTCTAGGTGATAACGCTCGTCATCCAATGACAAGACGACCTCGTCAGGATAGCCAAAAGTATACCAACACGCACAGGGTCGGCACGACACCTAGCCGAAAGGGGAGTACAAAGTGTAAGGCTCTCCCAGCCTCTGCCTATAACGGATCGCCCGCTTACGCAGCACTCGATCCTCTACGACTCTCGAACTCGGAAATCTCGGTCCCACGCCACTGGGTCCCGCACCACTCGAACCGCCCGGATACATACCTACAAAACATTAAGTCGTCAGTCAACCAGCATTTCAGCTTAAAAGATATCATTCAACTTAAAATGGTCAAATATGCCTAGTTTCTATCGCGTATGTCCCACCTGCCCAAGTCCTCTAACCTAGGCGCTCTGATACCAACTGTGACGACCCCACTTCTCCCAAGGGCGAACCCAAGGGTATCGGCGGGCCGCCTGCCTAGCTCGCGCCAGGACTCAAAACTTAAAGCAGTAAAACTAGATAAATCGAAAGAGCACTATATACAATATATATACAATCCCAAAAGTTACATTTACATCCTCAAAAGTCTCGAGTCAAACCACTCTAATACACTATAACCACAACCAGCAGAAGATAGACCCTAAGAAGGGTCCTTATACAAACCACCAAAACTAAAACAAACATCCTAACTGTTTAACTAATACAAGCCAATCTATCTATACTAGTGTACGAACCAAAAGTCCCCGCGTCGGCCCCTGCTAAGGAAAACAAAAGGAAAGGGGTAAGCTAAATGCTTAGTAAGTAAACAGGGGCGAAAGCATAAATTCACGTAGCAACAATTACACAATAAGAGTAAAGCAAAAGCAGAAAAGTAACATCACATAATAAGGATACAGGTGGCTCCAAAGCCAATTCATATGCCATGCGTGATCTCCTGCCGACACTCCGTCGACCACACTCAATGGTCCGTAGAACTTCACTTGTACACCCACCGACACCTTATCACCCTCACTGGCCAGTCACCTCACAAACTTGCCCGGGCGAACGAAATCACAAACTTGAGCTTGAGTCACAAACTCGGGTCACAAACTTGGTCACCTTCTCGGTGAACCGGATTCACAAAATTGGTTCATAACATGAACCTACAAACTTGGTGACCTCAGACTAAGTTGGACTGACTTCGACCAAGCCCTAACCGGCTCGAATAGTCCAAACAGGTCTTAGATCGGGCCCACGAACTCACAAACTTTGCAAACTTCACAAACTTTACTCGAAAGTCGCCCCGAGCCACCAGCTCAAGGGTTTTGGTTCCAAAAGGTTCATATACATATGCCAAGTACAATTATACATTCAAATTAGGGTTTAGGTCGAGTGCGATAAAGTACACCCTCGCCTAAGTACCCTTTTCACATATCTCAAACACATAGCAAAGAAAACACACCAAACTGGCCTGAATACTTACTCAGAATCTGAAATAGCAAAAACACGAAGTCGGATCGAAATGAACAGCTAGTAGTGGGCCCCACCAGTTCCGCCCAGCTCACCACCGTCTGACATAGAAGATTGTGTCACATAATATCGCAAACGGCTACTATCGTGCCTAAAACAAGCAAAACGGCAAAAACGACACGCGCACACGTAAACATGACGGACGGAAACGGAAACGGCCGTTAGCGGAAACGGCAGATTTGACACTCGTTTCTATTGTAATCATAAGTTGAGCTACGAATATCGGATTAAGGCGTATGAGACACCATATCGAAGCTTAAAGGATGAACAACAATTGTTATGAAGACATCCAGAACTGAAACTGGAGGCTTCAGTCCCAAAGGAACCAAACACAATCACTTATGAAATCTGGCCAATACACAAATGGTCAGTTTTGAGTGCAAACTGTTGTCCATGCTACACATGGTCAAAAGGGCTGAAAATTGGCAGTTAGATGGTTCGTTCCAAATGGAACAACTTTCATGAAGGTCGGAAATCCAAATTCGGAACGGAAATTGGTCATCAGGACCAAAACAGATCTGACCAGAAAATGGTCATTTTCACGGGCAGGCCTTATTTGCTCGGCTATATCTCAGGTTCTATAAATCCGATTCATGAAATTCCAAGGGCGTTAGAAAGCTCTGATATAGAGCTATAAGTTTTGTGTTTTGGTCGCAAGCCCAAACAGCTTGTAACCTAGTCAAACGTGAGCCAAAGTTTCCAGGTCGTAAACTGTCCGAAATAAGAACAAAAGAATTTGACGGTCAAACAGGTCTGGATTTCGTTAACCTTCAGTATATAACCCACTCCTTAATCCTGGAAAATTACCAGGATATCCGGATCTTAAAGCTACAACAATGTAGAAAGGCACCCTCTCAATCCAAATCCTAGCACAGACTAAGTCAAAAAGCAGAAAACCAACCAGAACCGTTAATTGCAGTCCCAAATCACACAAAACTTGTTAATCATTACCAAGTCAGTTATACCGGTCCAAAACATTGATTTCCAAAGGAAAGAAAGCTAAGACATCAAGCCACATTAATCAGAATGACACCAACAACAAAATCCAAACCATTGCGAGTGCAAAACAGACCAATTACATATCGCGAGTTCGACATTCTGCTTCACCAAAACAGCAACAGTAAAAACGCATAACTCACCTCGATTACTACTCCAAATGCCCTGAAAGTTTGCAGGCACTTCAACCTCATCAATACCTACAACTTTCATGTTTTGAGCAAAGTCAAATTCGGCCTCTATCTATGACCTAAAATTTCGGACAGAATGTTCAACCAAGAACCCTAATTTTCCAGAAATTCTTCCAAATCCAAAATTGATTGTAATTATCCACAATTCACACCTACTAGAGTTATTATAGTCCATTGCCAATCTTCAGAAACAACCACACCATCATAATCCAATTAAACCAGAAAAATCATCAATAAAATAAAAACTTCACCAAATCACTTCAAACCAAGATATAAATCATATAATCCATCACTTTAGCCACTTCTAAGCCAAACATAAGCATCATTAGATGTAGTAGGGTGTTCAAGCATCACTTACCAAGAAATCAAGAGAGATAGGCCTTGTGGACACCTTAGCTCTTCAAATCAACTTCACTAATACACTTATTAGCACTAGAAGAAAGGTTTTTATGGAGTGAAATCTAGTCTAAGCTCTTGTTTGTGGAAGATTGAGTGAGATGGAAGCTTGAAATTTGATGAACTTTCTTCCTTCTTGCAAGAGAGTGGGCCGGCCAACACAAGGTAAGAAAATGGTGAATTTTGTGAATTTTTGGAGATATTAACTAATTTTGGTCAAAAGTCAAAAATGTGAATAGTAAACCATAAAGTCCAACCAATCATATTGTGACACTTGTCACACTCATTAATGCATTCTTATCTTTCTTTCCCTCTCACATCAATCACTTCACACATTCTACTTATCTCTTAACACCCGATAAATTTTACACGGTATCTGAAACTTAACCTTATTGACCGAATTTTTCCGAACTTTTCGCACTAGTGGGTCCCACGTCCGAAATCCGTTCTTATTTTCTCAAAATCTAACCGAATATAAATTATAGCTTGAACCTTATAATCATAATACGTAAACTAGGATTTTCCAACTTAACCGAATTAGGGTTTCCTTCCTAGCCATAAAACCCTATTTTTTTCCAAACCAAATATCAAATAACCCTAATATCGACTTACGATCGGACTGGGGCCTCACAATCTCCCCCACTTAGGACAATTTCGTCCTCGAAATTAATTCGTTGATCAAAGCGTACCTTCAAAACCTGCCGAAGGGTCATTCGCCTCCTGTTGACCCATTGCATACACTCTTGCTGGCCCTTTAGGTCGATTGTCCCCTGCATTGGACGGCTTAGTTGTGGTCCCTTCAGTCGGTGACTTAAATTCTTCCTTTTTCATCTTAGGACACCGGGCAATCAGGTGTTCGGTGCTACCACATTTGAAGCATTTGCGTACCGAACTATTCTTCCAGCAATTTTCATCGGTGTGATTGCCCCCACAGAAACCACAGGTTGACTTGGCGGCTGTACTTGCCCCTCCACGCTGGACACTCCTCGGCCCCTCTTGCACGACCTGACCCCGCACAAAGTTTTTCGGGGTCCCTGCAGGTCGTGGACCATCCGTACCTTTATTTATCTTGGCAGGTGGCTCGTTTCGCGAGCTTTGTCCGACCATGGAGTCATTTGAGCTCGGTTGCCTTCTTTTCCGATCGTGAAAGGCTTTCACCTGTCCTCTGGCAGTCTCAATCCGCTGTGCTTTTTCTAGCGCTTGGCTAAACGTGTTCAACTGAGCAGCTGCTAGCGATTCCTGAATTTCCACATTTAAACCTTGAACGAATCGACGGATTCGTTTCTGCTCCGTTAACACCAGCTCTGGGGCAAAGCGAGAAAGTTTAGTGAACTGAGTTTCGTACTCTGCCACGCTAGATGCACCTTGACGCAGGTGAATAAAATCATCTTCCCGTTTCTCTTGCACGATGGGCGGCAAATACTTCTCATTAAATTCTCGGGTAAAATTGATCCAGGTCCAAGGGGTTTGTTCCCGCTCCCACTTAGCTCTGATCACATTCCACCAGGCTCGAGCGGCCCCCTCAAACTGGAAAACAGCAAAAGATATCTGCCGCTCTTCCGAATACCTAAGCGCGGCAAATATATCGAGCATTCGGTCCATCCAGGTTTCTGCTAAATCAGGATTAGGTCCTCCTATGAACTTAGGAGGTGCAAACTTTTGGAACCGTTCTAAGGCACGGTCCTCGCCCTCATGATTATGTCCCGGATTATGTCCATGGTTTCCAGCAGCATTCCCGTGGCCCTGAGCCTGTTGGTCAATCATACGCTCCATCAAGTCAGCCATTCGTTGGATGGCTGTAGCTACTTGGTCTGGCTCTTGTTCATGTTCCACTTCAGGGCCTCGTCCTCGCCCTCTACCTCCACCTCGAGTACCGGAGGCCATCTAGTGTACAAGTCTATAATTCGAAACAATCCGTATACTTATCATCCAGACTATGAGCAAAAGAAGAGACACAAAACTTACGCACAAAAGGCACACAAAAGATAAGTTCAAAATTCCATTCACATATATACACGTATTTACAAAGTCACACCAAAAGATTTACACATTACCGACCTCCAGTCGGTACAAAACCCAATATACACGAGCACTCCGGCTCCAAAACTAGTTAGTCGGCCAAGTAACAAAAGGAATTAGCCGAATTAGTTCTAACAAAAGTAACCCGCCTTACAGTCAAAAGTACAAAAGCGGCCCTATGCGTCTCCCCTAGGACCCAGGTTCCCAACGGAACCTAACGTATCCACCTCATCCATCATCTCCAGACCGGTGGCTCGTGGCGGAGCCTCTGCGGCTAAATCTAGTAAGAGCTCGCAGTCTATAGACATACTCCGAGCCCTGTCCCTCAGCTGCCTCTTCATAGCGAAGAGGTGCTGGTGTGTGTCCTGGAGCTGACGGTGCAAAGCATCCGTCCTCTCCCTCTCCTCTCGGAGACTCCGCTCCACGTGCCTAATGCGTGACGCCCGTCCCTGGCCAACCTCTCTGGCCTCCTCCAGCTGCGCTCTCAAAGAGTCGACTGTCCTGTCTAGGTGATAACGCTCGTCATCCAATGACAAGACGACCTCGTCAGGATAGCCAAAAGTATACCAACACGCACAGGGTCGGCACGACACCTAGCCGAAAGGGGAGTACAAAGTGTAAGGCTCTCCCAGCCTCTGCCTATAACGGATCGCCCGCTTACGCAGCACTCGATCCTCTACGACTCTCGAACTCGGAAATCTCGGTCCCACGCCACTGGGTCCCGCACCACTCGAACCGCCCGGATACATACCTACAAAACATTAAGTCGTCAGTCAACCAGCATTTCAGCTTAAAAGATATCATTCAACTTAAAATGGTCAAATATGCCTAGTTTCT
>NW_020861576.1:0-29101 GCF_003713205.1 Coffea eugenioides
TCACTTCAACCACAAATCAAGAAATAATCCATAATATTGCATCTCATACTACCACTAATCATGATTTAAGCATCAATTAAGGGAGGAGGGTGGTTCTTCACAACTCACCTTAGAAACAAGAGAGAGAGGGCAATTGGTCACCTTAACTTTCCAAATAACTTCACACAACAACTCACAAACACTAATTGAAGAGGTTTTATGGAGAAATTTCAAGTTTCAATGGTTGGTTTTGATGATTTGGAGCAAGCTTGAAGAGTTTTCTTCCTTGTGCTTAGAGTAAGAGAGAGAGAAAGAGAGAAAGAGCGAGCCGGCCACCATGGAGGATTTTTGATGATTTTTGGTCATTTTTGGTTTATTTAAGTCAAATGGTAAGACCATGAATAGTTTTCCTAAAGTAAACCCACTCAAATGGTGACACTTGTCACCTTTATTAAATGCTTACCTAACTTGTCTCTCTTATACCAATCCACTTAGCATCCTCTACTTGTCTCTTAACACCCGGTAAATTAATTCCAGTATCCAAAACTTAACCTAGTTGGCCGAATTTTTCCGAACTTTTCGCACTAGTGGGTCCCACGTCCGGTATACGCTCTTAATTTCTCAAAATCCATTCGATACTAGAAAAAGCATCTAAAAATTATATCTGCTCCTTAAATTCATCTAGAAATTTTCCTAAGCACGAAAATGCAGAAAACAAGCCATGAAAGATTCTAAAACCTAGAAAATGGAAAATTACGGGTTCTCACATTATTTCACTAGTGCACTAGATCTCCAATACACTTATATTCATATAAATATTATTCACTCTTAATTGTCCCAAAATGAGGGTCTAAAGTCTCTCAATTAAATCGCGCATGTGAAAACGCATATTTCCAAATTAAGCGCGATAAAGCGAAACCTCAAAAAATTTCTTATAACGATAGTACTAATATGTCACGGCCCCATTTTCCCCTGAACCCATTTTCCCCTAAGGCGAACCAGAGGGGTCAACGGGCCGCCTGCCCAGCTCTCGCCGGGACTCAGTCGATCACTACAGTCCTCAAACAAATACAAGATAAAATCTCCAATATAAATCAAATATTCCAACATTTACATATCAAAAGCGAAGCGTCCACGCTTCCACTGCGCCACTCTGATCCTTGGTCGCAATTATGATACAGGAGGAAGTCCAAATCTAGACTATTACACATCCAAGCAATTCTAAACGTTCAATACAATCCCAATATGAATGATTACACAAAAGGAAAACCAAATTCAATCCATACATGAGATAATCCAGGATTAAACACTACAAGCCACTCATTCGCCTTGAGCCCTGTGGAGGGGAATAAAACATTTTGGGGTGAGCTAGAAGCTCAGCGAGTAACCAGTAAAATCAGTTATCAAATCAGTTTCACAATCGTTCATTTCAATGATGTCATAGATCAATGATGTCATAAATCAATGATGGAGTATCCATAATTCAAGAAACATTTACAATGGAAAGCGATAGTAACATTCATGAAAGGATACGTTCGTTCTCCTGTCATTTCATTGCATTCTTTTCGTTTCATTCGTGCATTCATTCACACCGTCCCTGGCTTTTGGCCAGGCTCCACCAACCTACAAGGTAATACTCGAGTATACCGAAACGTTCACCCAAGTTCCTAGTCGCCCGACCGAGTCCGCTTCTGGCTCGAGACCACCGGTAACAAGGGGCAATGGCCAGTTCAGCCCAAAAGGCTTACATTCATGCGCAAGTAGCATTTAATCATTAATCATTGAAACTTTCATCTTTATGTAGGTCGAGTGCGATAAAGTACACACTCGCCTAGAAAACTCATTTTAACAATCATTGAAAGCAAAATCACTAATAACAAGACACTAAGATGCAAGCACACATGATATGTAAGAAAACAGTTCCAAAAGTAACTTTGAAAACAGTTCAAAAGTATATAAAAGTAGATAATGCAGGAAAGCGGTTCAACAGTAAATTTGGAAACAGTTTGAGGTCACTCACCTCCATGGCTCAGAAATCATCCATCAAATATCATTGCCTTGCTCAAATCCAAGTCTTAAATCACAAACTCAATGCAAACAAGTTCCTTCAAAGTTCGGACAGCACTTCCCCTGACTTTCCTTACTTTTCCAGCCATCATGGCTTCATTATATCCTCTGCCAGTCCCAAAGGTACACACACAACAACAAAAATTTCATCCCATAGCTATTCAGCAAGCTCCAAGTAGTACTAGTACAAGTCAAGCTAGGGAAAAGTCCGAAAATGAAGGTTTAGCTCAAAACCAGAAAAATAGTTTTGGACATCACTTTGCGGTAATGGCACAACTTGCACTACGATTATCGGATTAGGATGTAAGACCCACCATTTCGAAGCTAAGAACCAGGGCTATAACAATGTAGAAGGTCACTCAGTCCAAATCCCAGCACAACTAAGTCAAAAATGCAGAATACCAAACCAGAACCGAAATTGCAGGTTTACAAATCACACTATGCTGTAATTAGTACAACTCAGTCTATACAGGTCCAAATTCATTGATTCCAAAGGAATATGATAGATAAGACATCAAGATACATTTCATCAGAAGACACCAACATCCAAATCCAAAGAAATTCCAGTCAAAACAGACGATTACAATCGCAGTTCGCACATTCTGATCACCCAGAACAGCAATAGTAAAAACGGCATAACTCACTCTACACTACTCCAAATGCCCTGAACTTTTGCAGGAACTTCAAACTCATCAATACCTACAACTTTCATGTTTTGAGAAAAGGCCAATTCGGCCTCCATCTAGGACCTAAAATTTCGGACAGAATGTTCATCACAAAACCCTTACTTTTCAATTTTTGGTCCAAAACAGAAATTGGTTGCAATTATCACTAATTCACACCTACTAGAGTCATTCCCCCTCATTATCAACCATCATAGATGACCACAACATCACATTCATATTAAACCAGAAAATTCCTCAAAAAAATAAAAACTTCACCAAATCATCCATAAGCAAGCAATAAACCACAATTTCCAACTCTATAGCCACCATTAGGCATAAATTCAACATCATTAGGTGTAAGAGGATAGTCAATCACTACTTACCAAGTAAACAAGAAAGAGGAAGTTGTAGACCACCTTAGCTTCTCCAAAAAACTTCACCAAAACACTCACTAGCACCTAATGGAAGAATTTTATGGAGTAGAAACAAGTTTAGGCAATTGGTTTGGAAGATTGAGCTAAATGGAAGCTTGAAATTTGAAGCAATTCTCTTCCTTCTTGAGCTCTCAAGAGTCGGCCAACATGGAGTGCAAAAATAATGAATTTTGAGGTAATTTTTAGATATTTAACCACTTAGTCAAAAGGTCAAAAACATGAATAGTAAGTCATAAAATCCACCCAATGGAAAAATGACACTTGGCACACTATTAAATGCATTTCTATCCTTTGGTCACCTCTCACATCAATCACCTCACACTCCTCTACTTATCTCTTAACACCCGATAAATTTTACACAGTATCCGAAACGTAACCTTATTGGCCGAATTTCTTCCGAATTTCCACACTAGCGGGTCCCACGTCCGATATACGCTTTTTATTTCTCAAAAACTAACCGATACTAGAAAATAATTTAAAAACCATTTTTGCTCATAAACTTTATCTGGAAATTTTCTAATCAAGAAAATGTAGAAAAGGCGGGCGATTAAATAAAATAAACCCTAGAAAATTAGAAAATTTCCGGGTTCTCAAACTCTTTTTTTTCGGGGCGTCACAATCTCCCCTCCTTAAAAGAATGTCGTCCTCGACATTCCCTCTTGTACCAATCAAGTCAAGACATCCCGCAAAAATCTCTCAAGAGTCAATTCAAACCCACAGTCCGACATCCTAAACTTCAAGCCTAGGATACACTACAGAGATCTGAAACCTAAGCTCTGATACCAATTGTCACGACCCCATTTTCCCCTAAGGCGAACCAGAGGGGTCAACGGGCCGTCTGCCCAGCTCTCGCCGGGACTCAGTCGATCACTACAGTCCTCAAACAAATACAAGATAAAATCTCCAATATAAATCAAATATTCCAACATTTACATATCAAAAGCGAAGCGTCCACGCTTCCACTGCACCACTCTGATCCTTGGTCGCAATTATGATACAGGAGGAAGTCCAAATCTAGACTATTACACATCCAAGCAATTCTAAACGTTCAATACAATCCCAATATGAATGATTACACAAAAGGAAAACCAAATTCAATCCATACATGAGATAATCCAGGATTAAACACTACAAGCCACTCCTTCGCCTTGAGCCCTGTGGAGGGGAATAAAATATTTTGGGGTGAGCTAGAAGCTCAGCGAGTAACCAGTAAAATCAGTTATCAAATCAGTTTCACAATCGTTCATTTCAATGATGTCATAGATCAATGATGTCATAAATCAATGATGGAGTATCCATAATTCAAGAAACATTTACAATGGAAAGCGATAGTAACATTCATGAAAGGATACGTTCGTTCTCCTGTCATTTCATTGCATTCTTTTCGTTTCATTCGTGCATTCATTCACACCGTCCCTGGCTTTTGGCCAGGCTCCACCAACCTACAAGGTAATACTCGAGTATACCGAAACGTTCACCGAAGTTCCTAGTCGCCCGACCGAGTCCGCTTCTGGCTCGAGACGACCGGTAACAAGGGGCAATGGCCAGTTCAGCCCAAAAGGCTTACATTCATGCGCAAGTAGCATTTAATCATTAATCATTGAAACTTTCATCTTTATGTAGGTCGAGTGCGATAAAGTACACACTCGCCTAGAAAACTCATTTTAACAATCATTGAAAGCAAAATCACTAATAACAAGACACTAAGATGCAAGCACACATGATATGTAAGAAAACAGTTCCAAAAGTAACTTTGAAAACAGTTCAAAAGTAGATAAAAGTAGATAATGCAGGAAAACGGTTCAACAGTAAATTTGGAAACAGTTTGAGGTCACTCACCTCCATGGCTCAGGAATCATCCATCAAATATCATTGCCTTGCTCAAATCCAAGTCCTCAATCACAAACTCAAAGCAACCAAGTCCTTTAAAAGTTCGGACAGCACTTCCCCTGAATTTGCTAACTTTTCCAGCCATCATGGCTTCATTATATCCTCAGCCAGTCCCAAAGGTACACACACAACAACAACAAGTTCATCCCATAGCCATTCAACAAGCTCCAAGTAGTGCTAGTACAAGTCAAGCTAGGGAAAAGTCCGAAAATGAAGGTTTAGCTCAAACCAGAAAAACAGTTTTAGACGTCACTTTGCGGTAATGGCACAACTTGCACTACGATTATCGGATTAGGGTGTAAGCCCACCATTTCGAAGCTAAGAACCAGGGCTATAACAATGTAGAAGGTCACTCAATCCAAATCCCAGCACAACTAAGTCAAAAAATGCAAATAACCAAACCAGAACCGAAATTTGCAGGTTTACTAAATCACACTTGCTGTATAGTACAACTCAGTCTATACAGGTCCAAATTCATTGATTTCCAAAGGAATTGATAGATAAAGACATCAAGATACATTTTCATCAGAAGACACCAACATCCAAATCAAAGAATTCCAGTCCAAAACAGACGATTACAAAATCGCAGTTCGCACATTCTGATCACCCGAACAGCAATAGTAAAACGGCATAAAACTCACTCTACACTACTCCAAAATGGCCCTTAACTTTTGCAGGAACTTCAATCATCAATACCTACAACTTCATGTTTTGAGAAAAGGCCCAATTCGCCTCCATCTTGGACCTAAAACGACAGAATGTTTCATCACAAAAACCTTACTTTTCAATTTGTGGTCCAAAAAACAGAAGAATTGGTTGCAATTATCACTAATTCACACCACAGAGTCATTCCCCCATTATCAACCATTCATAGATGACCAAACATCACATCATATTAAACCAAAAAATTCCTCAAAAAATAAAACTTCACCAAATCATCCATAGCAAGCAATTTAAACCACAATTTCCAACTCTATACCGAACCATTAGGCATAAAATTCAACATCATTAGGTGTAAGAGATAGTCAATTCACTACTTACCAAGTAAACAATTGAAGAGAGAAGGTTGTAGACACCTTAGCTTCTCCAAAAAAACTTCACCAAAACACTCACTAGCACCTAATGGAAGAAATTTATGAGTAGAAACAAGTTTAGGCAATTGGTTTGGAAGATTGAGGCTAAATGGAGCTTGAAATTTGAGCAATTCTCTTCCTTCTTGAGCTCGCAGAGTCGGCCAACATGGATGCAAAATAATTGAATTTTAGTAATTTTTACGATATTTAACCACTTGTTCAAAAGTTCAAAAAACATGAATAGTAAGTCATAAAATCACCCAAGGAAAAATGGACCACTTGGCACACTATTTAAATGCATTTTATCCTCGTCACACTTCACATTCAATTCACCTCCACACGTCCTCTACTATCTCTAACACCCGATAATTTTACCACAGTATCCAAAACGTAACCTTATTGACCGGAATTTCTTCCGAATTTCCCACTAGCGGGGTCCCACTCCGATATACGCTCTTTATTTCATCAAAAAACTAACCGATACTAGAAAATCATTAAACCATTTTTCTCATAAACTTTATCCTGGAAATTTTCTAATCAAGAAAATAGTAGAAAAGGCGGGCATAAATAAAATAAACCCTAGAAAATTAGAAAATTTCCGGGTTCTCAAAACTCTATTTTTTCGGGCGTCACAAATCCCCCTCCTTAAAAGAATTCGTCCACGACATTGCCCTCTTGTACCAATCAAGTCAAACATCCCGGCAAAAATCTCTCAAGAATCAATTCAAACCCACATCGCATCTAAACTAAGCCTAGGGATACACTAAGAGATCTAGAAGCCTAAGCTCTGATACCACTGTTCAGGCCCCCATTGTCCCCTGAACCCCATTTTCCCCTAAGGCGAACCAGAGGGGTCAACGGGCCGCCTGCCCAGCTCTCGCCGGGACTCAGTCGATCACTACAGTCCTCAAACAAATACAAGATAAAATCTCCAATATAAATCAAATATTCCAACATTTACATATCAAAAGCGAAGCGTCCACGCTTCCACTGCGCCACTCTGATCCTTGGTCGCAATTATGATACAGGAGGAAGTCCAAATCTAGACTATTTCACATCCAAGCAATTCTAAACGTTCAATACAATCCCAATATGAATGATTACACAAAAGGAAAACCAAATTCAATCCATACATGAGATAATCCAGGATTAAACACTACAAGCCACTCCTTCGCCTTGAGCCCTGTGGAGGGGAATAAAACATTTTGGGGTGAGCTAGAAGCTCAGCGAGTAACCAGTAAAATCAGTTATCAAATCAGTTTCACAATCGTTCATTTCAATGATGTCATAGATCAATGATGTCATAAATCAATGATGGAGTATCCATAATTCAAGAAACATTTACAATGGAAAGCGATAGTAACATTCAGATTTGGATACGTTCGTTCTCCTGTCATTTCATTGCATTCTTTTCGTTTCATTCGTGCATTCATTCACACCGTCCCTGGCTTTTGGCCAGGCTCCACCAACCTACAAGGTAATACTCGAGTATACCGAAACGTTCACCCAAGTTCCTAGTCGCCCGACCGAGTCCTCTTCTGGCTCGAGACGACCGGTAACAAGGGCAATGGCCAGTTCAGCCCAAAAGGCTTACATTCATGCGCAAGTAGCATTTAATCATTAATCATTGAAACTTTCATCTTTATGTAGGTCGAGTGCGATAAAGTACACACTCGCCTAGAAAACTCATTTTAACAATCATTGAAAGCAAAATCACTAATAACAAGACACTAAGATGCAAGCACACATGATATGTAAGAAAACAGTTCCAAAAGTAACTTTGAAAACAGTTCAAAAGTAGATAAAAGTAGATAATGCAGGAAAGCGGTTCAACAGTAAATTTGGAAACAGTTTGAGGTCACTCACCTCCATGGCTCAGAAATCATCCATCAAATATCATTGCCTTGCTCAAATCCAAGTCTTAAATCACAAACTCAATGCAAACAAGTTCCTTCAAAGTTCGGACAGCACTTCCCCTGACTTTCCTTACTTTTCCAGCCATCATGGCTTCATTATATCCTCTGCCAGTCCCAAAGGTACACACACAACAACAAAAATTTCATCCCATAGCTATTCAGCAAGCTCCAAGTAGTACTAGTACAAGTCAAGCTAGGGAAAAGTCCGAAAATGAAGGTTTAGCTCAAAACCAGAAAAATAGTTTTGGACATCACTTTGCGGTAATGGCACAACTTGCACTACGATTATCGGATTAGGGTGTAAGACCCACCATTTCGAAGCTAAGAACCAGGGCTATAACAATGTAGAAGGTCACTCAGTCCAAATCCCAGCACAACTAAGTCAAAAATGCAGAATACCAAACCAGAACCGTAATTGCAGGTTTACAAATCACACTATGCTGTAATTAGTACAACTCAGTCTATACAGGTCCAAATTCATTGATTCCAAAGGAATATGATAGATAAGACATCAAGATACATTTCATCAGAAGACACCAACATCCAAATCCAAAGAAATTCCAGTCAAAACAGACGATTACAATCGCAGTTCGCACATTCTGATCACCCAGAACAGCAATAGTAAAAACGGCATAACTCACTCTACACTACTCCAAATGCCCTGAACTTTTGTAGGAACTTCAAACTCATCAATACCTACAACTTTCATGTTTTGAGAAAAGGCCAATTCGGCCTCCATCTAGGACCTAAAATTTCGGACAGAATGTTCATCACAAAACCCTTACTTTTCAATTTTTGGTCCAAAACAGAAATTGGTTGCAATTATCACTAATTCACACCTACTAGAGTCATTCCCCCTCATTATCAACCATCATAGATGACCACAACATCACATTCATATTAAACCAAAAAATTCCTCAAAAAATAAAAACTTCACCAAATCATCCATAAGCAAGCAATAAACCACAATTTCCAACTCTATAGCCACCATTAGGCATAAATTCAACATCATTAGGTGTAAGAGGATAGTCAATCACTACTTACCAAGTAAACAAGAAAGAGGAAGTTGTAGACCACCTTAGCTTCTCCAAAAAACTTCACCAAAACACTCACTAGCACCTAATGGAAGAATTTTATGGAGTAGAAACAAGTTTAGGCAATTGGTTTGGAAGATTGAGCTAAATGGAAGCTTGAAATTTGAAGCAATTCTCTTCCTTCTTGAGCTCTCAAGAGTCGGCCAACATGGAGTGCAAAAATAATGAATTTTGAGGTAATTTTTAGATATTTAACCACTTAGTCAAAAGGTCAAAAACATGAATAGTAAGTCATAAAATCCACCCAATGGAAAAATGACACTTGGCACACTATTAAATGCATTTCTATCCTTTGGTCACCTCTCACATCAATCACCTCACACTCCTCTACTTATCTCTTAACACCCGATAAATTTTACACAGTATCCGAAACGTAACCTTATTGGCCGAATTTCTTCCGAATTTCCACACTAGCGGGTCCCACGTCCGATATACGCTCTTTATTTCTCAAAAACTAACCGATACTAGAAAATCATTTAAAAACCATTTTTGCTCATAAACTTTATCTGGAAATTTTCTAATCAAGAAAATGTAGAAAAGGCGGGCGATTAAATAAAATAAACCCTAGAAAATTAGAAAATTTCCGGGTTCTCAAACTCTTTTTTTTCGGGGCGTCATAATCTCCCCTCCTTAAAAGAATGTCGTCCACGACATTCCCTCTTGTACCAATCAAGTCAAGACATCCCGCAAAAATCTCTCAAGAGTCAATTCAAACCCACAGTCCGGCATCCTAAACTTCAAGCCTAGGATACACTACAGAGATCTGAAGCCTAAGCTCTGATACCAACTGTCACGGCCCCATTTTCCCCTGAACCCATTTTCCCCTAAGGCGAACCAGAGGGGTCAACGGGCCGCCTGCCCAGGTCTCGCCGGGACTCAGTCGATCACTACAGTCCTCAAACAAATACAAGATAAAATCTCCAATATAAATCAAATATTCCAACATTTACATATCAAAAGCGAAGCGTCCACGCTTCCACTGCGCCACTCTGATCCTTGGTCGCAATTATGATACAGGAGGAAGTCCAAATCTAGACTATTACACATCCAAGCAATTCTAAACGTTCAATACAATCCCAATATGAATGATTACACAAAAGGAAAACCAAATTCAATCCATACATGAGATAATCCAGGATTAAACACTACAAGCCACTCATTCGCCTTGAGCCCTGTGGAGGGGAATAAAACATTTTGGGGTGAGCTAGAAGCTCAGCGAGTAACCAGTAAAATCAGTTATCAAATCAGTTTCACAATCGTTCATTTCAATGATGTCATAGATCAATGATGTCATAAATCAATGATGGAGTATCCATAATTCAAGAAACATTTACAATGGAAAGCGATAGTAACATTCACGAAAGGATACGTTCGTTCTCCTGTCATTTCATTGCATTCTTTTCGTTTCATTCGTGCATTCATTCACACCGTCCCTGGCTTTTGGCCAGGCTCCAGCAACCTACAAGGTAATACTCGAGTATACCGAAACGTTCACCCAAGTTCCTAGTCGCCCGACCGAGTCCTCTTCTGGCTCGAGACGACCGGTAACAAGGGCAATGGCCAGTTCAGCCCAAAAGGCTTACATTCATGCGCAAGTAGCATTTAATCATTAATCATTGAAACTTTCATCTTTATGTAGGTCGAGTGCGATAAAGTACACACTCGCCTAGAAAACTCATTTTAACAATCATTGAAAGCAAAATCACTAATAACAAGACACTAAGATGCAAGCACACATGATATGTAAGAAAACAGTTCCAAAAGTAACTTTGAAAACAGTTCAAAAGTAGATAAAAGTAGATAATGCAGGAAAGCGGTTCAACAGTAAATTTGGAAACAGTTTGAGGTCACTCACCTCCATGGCTCAGAAATCATCCATCAAATATCATTGCCTTGCTCAAATCCAAGTCTTAAATCACAAACTCAATGCAAACAAGTTCCTTCAAAGTTCGGACAGCACTTCCCCTGACTTTCCTTACTTTTCCAGCCATCATGGCTTCATTATATCCTCTGCCAGTCCCAAAGGTACACACACAACAACAAAAATTTCATCCCATAGCTATTCAGCAAGCTCCAAGTAGTACTAGTACAAGTCAAGCTAGGGAAAAGTCCGAAAATGAAGGTTTAGCTCAAAACCAGAAAAATAGTTTTGGACATCACTTTGCGGTAATGGCACAACTTGCACTACGATTATCGGATTAGGATGTAAGACCCACCATTTCGAAGCTAAGAACCAGGGCTATAACAATGTAGAAGGTCACTCAGTCCAAATCCCAGCACAACTAAGTCAAAAATGCAGAATACCAAACCAGAACCGTAATTGCAGGTTTACAAATCACACTATGCTGTAATTAGTACAACTCAGTCTATACAGGTCCAAATTCATTGATTCCAAAGGAATATGATAGATAAGACATCAAGATACATTTCATCAGAAGACACCAACATCCAAATCCAAAGAAATTCCAGTCAAAACAGACGATTACAATCGCAGTTCGCACATTCTGATCACCCAGAACAGCAATAGTAAAAACGGCATAACTCACTCTATACTACTCCAAATGCCCTGAACTTTTGCAGGAACTTCAAACTCATCAATACCTACAACTTTCATGTTTTGAGAAAAGGCCAATTCGGCCTCCATCTAGGACCTAAAATTTCGGACAGAATGTTCATCACAAAACCCTTACTTTTCAATTTTTGGTCCAAAACAGAAATTGGTTGCAATTATCACTAATTCACACCTACTAGAGTCATTCCCCCTCATTATCAACCATCATAGATGACCACAACATCACTTTCATATTAAACCAAAAAATTCCTCAAAAAATAAAAACTTCACCAAATCATCCATAAGCAAGCAATAAACCACAATTTCCAACTCTATAGCCACCATTAGGCATAAATTCAACATCATTAGGTGTAAGAGGATAGTCAATCACTACTTACCAAGTAAACAAGAAAGAGGAAGTTGTAGACCACCTTAGCTTCTCCAAAAAACTTCACCAAAACACTCACTAGCACCTAATGGAAGAATTTTATGGAGTAGAAACAAGTTTAGGCAATTGGTTTGGAAGATTGAGCTAAATGGAAGCTTGAAATTTGAAGCAATTCTCTTCCTTCTTGAGCTCTCAAGAGTCGGCCAACATGGAGTGCAAAAATAATGAATTTTGAGGTAATTTTTAGATATTTAACCACTTAGTCAAAAGGTCAAAAACATGAATAGTAAGTCATAAAATCCACCCAATGGAAAAATGACACTTGGCACACTATTAAATGCATTTCTATCCTTCGGTCACCTCTCACATCAATCACCTCACACTCCTCTACTTATCTCTTAACACCCGATAAATTTTACACAGTATCCGAAACGTAACCTTATTGGCCGAATTTCTTCCGAATTTCCACACTAGCGGGTCCCACGTCCGATATACGCTCTTTATTTCTCAAAAACTAACCGATACTAGAAAATCATTTAAAAACCATTTTTGCTCATAAACTTTATCTGGAAATTTTCTAATCAAGAAAATGTAGAAAAGGCGGGCGATTAAATAAAATAAACCCTAGAAAATTAGAAAATTTCCGGGTTCTCAAACTCTTTTTTTTCGGGGCGTCACAATCTCCCCTCCTTAAAAGAATGTCGTCCACGACATTCCCTCTTGTACCAATCAAGTCAAGACATCCCGCAAAAATCTCTCAAGAGTCAATTCAAACCCACAGTCCGGCATCCTAAACTTCAAGCCTAGGATACACTACAGAGATCTGAAGCCTAAGCTCTGATACCAACTGTCACGGCCCCATTTTCCCCTGAACCCATTTTCCCCTAAGGCGAACCAGAGGGGTCAACGGGCCGCCTGCCCAGGTCTCGCCGGGACTCAGTCGATCACTACAGTCCTCAAACAAATACAAGATAAAATCTCCAATATAAATCAAATATTCCAACATTTACATATCAAAAGCGAAGCGTCCACGCTTCCACTGCGCCACTCTGATCCTTGGTCGCAATTATGATACAGGAGGAAGTCCAAATCTAGACTATTACACATCCAAGCAATTCTAAACGTTCAATACAATCCCAATATGAATGATTACACAAAAGGAAAACCAAATTCAATCCATACATGAGATAATCCAGGATTAAACACTACAAGCCACTCATTCGCCTTGAGCCCTGTGGAGGGGAATAAAACATTTTGGGGTGAGCTAGAAGCTCAGCGAGTAACCAGTAAAATCAGTTATCAAATCAGTTTCACAATCGTTCATTTCAATGATGTCATAGATCAATGATGTCATAAATCAATGATGGAGTATCCATAATTCAAGAAACATTTACAATGGAAAGCGATAGTAACATTCACGAAAGGATACGTTCGTTCTCCTGTCATTTCATTGCATTCTTTTTGTTTCATTCGTGCATTCATTCACACCGTCCCTGGCTTTTGGCCAGGCTCCACCAACCTACAAGGTAATACTCGAGTATACCGAAACGTTCACCCAAGTTCCTAGTCGCCCGACCGAGTCCTCTTCTGGCTCGAGACGACCGGTAACAAGGGCAATGGCCAGTTCAGCCCAAAAGGCTTACATTCATGCGCAAGTAGCATTTAATCATTAATCATTGAAACTTTCATCTTTATGTAGGTCGAGTGCGATAAAGTACACACTCGCCTAGAAAACTCATTTTAACAATCATTGAAAGCAAAATCACTAATAACAAGACACTAAGATGCAAGCACACATGATATGTAAGAAAACAGTTCCAAAAGTAACTTTGAAAACAGTTCCAAAAGTAACTTTGAAAACAGTTCAAAAGTAGATAAAAGTAGATAATGCAGGAAAGCGGTTCAACAGTAAATTTGGAAACAGTTTGAGGTCACTCACCTCCATGGCTCAGAAATCATCCATCAAATATCATTGCCTTGCTCAAATCCAAGTCTTAAATCACAAACTCAATGCAAACAAGTTCCTTCAAAGTTTGGACAGCACTTCCCCTGACTTTCCTTACTTTTCCAGCCATCATGGCTTCATTATATCCTCTGCCAGTCCCAAAGGTACACACACAACAACAAAAATTTCATCCCATAGCTATTCAGCAAGCTCCAAGTAGTACTAGTACAAGTCAAGCTAGGGAAAAGTCCGAAAATGAAGGTTTAGCTCAAAACCAGAAAAATAGTTTTGGACATCACTTTGCGGTAATGGCACAACTTGCACTACGATTATCGGATTAGGATGTAAGACCCACCATTTCGAAGCTAAGAACCAGGGCTATAACAATGTAGAAGGTCACTCAGTCCAAATCCCAGCACAACTAAGTCAAAAATGCAGAATACCAAACCAGAACCGAAATTGCAGGTTTACAAATCACACTATGCTGTAATTAGTACAACTCAGTCTATACAGGTCCAAATTCATTGATTCCAAAGGAATATGATAGATAAGACATCAAGATACATTTCATCAGAAGACACCAACATCCAAATCCAAAGAAATTCCAGTCAAAACAGACGATTACAATCGCAGTTCGCACATTCTGATCACCCAGAACAGCAATAGTAAAAACGGCATAACTCACTCTACACTACTCCAAATGCCCTGAACTTTTGCAGGAACTTCAAACTCATCAATACCTACAACTTTCATGTTTTGAGAAAAGGCCAATTCGGCCTCCATCTAGGACCTAAAATTTCGGACAGAATGTTCATCACAAAACCCTTACTTTTCAATTTTTGGTCCAAAACAGAAATTGGTTGCAATTATCACTAATTCACACCTACTAGAGTCATTCCCCCTCATTATCAACCATCATAGATGACCACAACATCACTTTCATATTAAACCAAAAAATTCCTCAAAAAATAAAAACTTCACCAAATCATCCATAAGCAAGCAATAAACCACAATTTCCAACTCTATAGCCACCATTAGGCATAAATTCAACATCATTAGGTGTAAGAGGATAGTCAATCACTACTTACCAAGTAAACAAGAAAGAGGAAGTTGTAGACCACCTTAGCTTCTCCAAAAAACTTCACCAAAACACTCACTAGCAACTAATGGAAGAATTTTATGGAGTAGAAACAAGTTTAGGCAATTGGTTTGGAAGATTGAGCTAAATGGAAGCTTGAAATTTGAAGCAATTCTCTTCCTTCTTGAGCTCTCAAGAGTCGGCCAACATGGAGTGCAAAAATAATGAATTTTGAGGTAATTTTTAGATATTTAACCACTTAGTCAAAAGGTCAAAAACATGAATAGTAAGTCATAAAATCCACCCAATGGAAAAATGACACTTGGCACACTATTAAATGCATTTCTATCCTTTGGTCACCTCTCACATCAATCACCTCACACTCCTCTACTTATCTCTTAACACCCGATAAATTTTACACAGTATCCGAAACGTAACCTTATTGGCCGAATTTCTTCCGAATTTCCACACTAGCGGGTCCCACGTCCGATATACGCTCTTTATTTCTCAAAAACTAACCGATACTAGAAAATCATTTAAAAACCATTTTTGCTCATAAACTTTATCTGGAAATTTTCTAATCAAGAAAATGTAGAAAAGGCGGGCGATTAAATAAAATAAACCTAGAAAATTAGAAATTTCCGGTTCTCAAAACTCTTTTTTTTCGGGCGTCACAAATTCCCTCTCCTTAAAAGAATGTCCGTCCACGACCATTTCCTCTTGTACCCCAATCAAAGTCAAAAGACATCCCGAAAATCCTCAAGAGTCAATTCAAACCCACAGTCCGGCATCCTTAAACATTCAAGCCTAGATACACTACAGAGATCTGAAAGCCTAAGCTCTGATAACCCAACTGTTCACGGCCCCATTATTTCCCCTTGAACCCTTTTTCCCCTAAGGCCGAACCAGAGGGGTCAACGGGCCGCCTGCCAGTCTCGCCGGACTCAGTTCGATTCAACTACAGTCCTCAAAACAAATTACAAGATAAAATCTCCAATATAAATCAAATATTCCAACATTTACATTATCAAAAGCGAAGCCGTCCACGCTTCCCACTGCGCCACATCTGCCATCCCTTTGTTCGCAATTATGATACAGGAGGAAAAGTCCAAATCTGACTATTACACATCAAGCAATTCTAAACGTTCAATACAATCCCAATATGAATGATTACACAAAAGGAAAACCAAATTCAATCCATACATGAGATAATCCAGGATTAAACACTACAAGCCACTCATTCGCCTTGAGCCCTGTGGAGGGGAATAAAACATTTTGGGGTGAGCTAGAAGCTCAGCGAGTAACCAGTAAAATCAGTTATCAAATCAGTTTCACAATCGTTCATTTCAATGATGTCATAGATCAATGATGTCATAAATCAATGATGGAGTATCCATAATTCAAGAAACATTTACAATGGAAAGCGATAGTAACATTCACGAAAGGATACGTTCGTTCTCCTGTCATTTCATTGCATTCTTTTCGTTTCATTCGTGCATTCATTCACACCGTCCCTGGCTTTTGGCCAGGCTCCACCAACCTACAAGGTAATACTCGAGTATACCGAAACGTTCACCCAAGTTCCTAGTCGCCCGACCGAGTCCTCTTCTGGCTCGAGACGACCGGTAACAAGGGCAATGGCCAGTTCAGCCCAAAAGGCTTACATTCATGCGCAAGTAGCATTTAATCATTAATCATTGAAACTTTCATCTTTATGTAGGTCGAGTGCGATAAAGTACATACTCGCCTAGAAAACTCATTTTAACAATCATTGAAAGCAAAATCACTAATAACAAGACACTAAGATGCAAGCACACATGATATGTAAGAAAACAGTTCCAAAAGTAACTTTGAAAACAGTTCAAAAGTAGATAAAAGTAGATAATGCAGGAAAGCGGTTCAACAGTAAATTTGGAAACAGTTTGAGGTCACTCACCTCCATGGCTCAGAAATCATCCATCAAATATCATTGCCTTGCTCAAATCCAAGTCTTAAATCACAAACTCAATGCAAACAAGTTCCTTCAAAGTTTGGACAGCACTTCCCCTGACTTTCCTTACTTTTCCAGCCATCATGGCTTCATTATATCCTCTGCCAGTCCCAAAGGTACACACACAACAACAAAAATTTCATCCCATAGCTATTCAGCAAGCTCCAAGTAGTACTAGTACAAGTCAAGCTAGGGAAAAGTCCGAAAATGAAGGTTTAGCTCAAAACCAGAAAAATAGTTTTGGACATCACTTTACGGTAATGGCACAACTTGCACTACGATTATCGGATTAGGATGTAATACCCACCATTTCGAAGCTAAGAACCAGGGCTATAACAATGTAGAAGGTAAACTCCAGTCCAAATCCCAGCCACAACTAAGTCAAAAATTGCAGAATACCAAACCAGAACCGTAATGCAGGTTTACAAATCACCACTAGCTGTAATTTAGTACAACTCAGTCGTTATACAGCGTCCAAATTTCATTGATTCCAAAGCGAATATGATAGATAAGACATCAAGATGACATTTTCATCAGAAGACACCAACATCCAAATCCAATAAGAAATTCCAGTTCAAAAACAGACGTATTACACAATCGCAGTTTCGCACATTCTGATCCACCCAGAAACAGCAATAGTTAAAACGGCCATAACTCACTCTTCATACTCAAATGCCCTGAAATTTGCAGCGAACTTCAAAACGTCATCAAGTACCTACAACTTTCATGTTTTGAGAAAAGCGCCAATTCGGCCTCCATCTAGGACCTAAAATTTCGGGACAGAATGTTCATCACAAAAACCCTTACTTTTTCAATTTTTGGTCCAAAACAGAAATTGCGTTGCCAATTATCACTAATTTACATCCACTAGAGTCATAACCCCTTATTACCAACCATCATAAACAACCACAATATCAAGATCACATTAAACCAGAAAATTCCTCAAAAAAAGAAAAACTTCACCATATCATCCATAAGCAAGCAATAAACCACAATTTCCAACTCTATAGCCACCATTAGGCATAAATTCAACATCATTAGGTGTAAGAGGATAGTCAATCACTACTTACCAAGTATACAAGAGAAGAGGAGTTGTAGACCACCTTAGCTCTTCCAAAAACTTCACCAAACTCACCACTAACACCAAATGGAAAGGTTGTATGGAGTAGAAACTAGTTTAGGCAATTGGTTTGGAAGATTGAGCTAAATGGAAGCTTGAAATTTGAAGCAATTCTCTTCCTTCTTGAGCTCTCAAGAGTCGGCCAACATGGAGTGCAAAAATAATGAATTTTGAGGTAATTTTTAGATATTTAACCACTTAGTCAAAAGGTCAAAAACATGAATAGTAAGTCATAAAATCCACCCAATGGAAAAATGACACTTGGCACACTATTAAATGCATTTCTATCCTTCGGTCACCTCTCACATCAATCACCTCACACTCCTCTACTTATCTCTTAACACCCGATAAATTTTACACAGTATCCGAAACGTAACCTTATTGGCCGAATTTCTTCCGAATTTCCACACTTGCGGGTCCCACGTCCGATATACGCTCTTTATTTCTCAAAAACTAACCGATACTAGAAAATCATTTAAAAACCATTTTTGCTCATAAACTTTATCTGGAAATTTTCTAATCAAGAAAATGTAGAAAAGGCGGGCGATTAAATAAAATAAACCCTAGAAAATTAGAAAATATCCGGGTTCTCAAACTCTTTTTTTTCGGGGCGTCACAATCTCCCCTCCTTAAAAGAATGTCGTCCACGACATTCCCTCTTGTACCAATCAAGTCAAGACATCCCGCAAAAATCTCTCAAGAGTCAATTCAAACCCACAGTCCGGCATCCTAAACTTCAAGCCTAGGATACACTACAGAGATCTGAAGCCTAAGCTCTGATACCAACTGTCACGGCCCCATTTTCCCCTGAACCCATTTTCCCCTAAGGCGAACCAGAGGGGTCAACGGGCCGCCTGCCCAGGTCTCGCCGGGACTCAGTCGATCACTACAGTCCTCAAACAAATACAAGATAAAATCTCCAATATAAATCAAATATTCCAACATTTACATATCAAAAGCGAAGCGTCCACGCTTCCACTGCGCCACTCTGATCCTTGGTCGCAATTATGATACAGGAGGAAGTCCAAATCTAGACTATTACACATCCAAGCAATTCTAAACGTTCAATACAATACCAATATGAATGATTACACAAAAGGAAAACCAAATTCAATCCATACATGAGATAATCCAGGATTAAACACTACAAGCCACTCATTCGCCTTGAGCCCTGTGGAGGGGAATAAAACATTTTGGGGTGAGCTAGAAGCTCAGCGAGTAACCAGTAAAATCAGTTATCAAATCAGTTTCACAATCGTTCATTTCAATGATGTCATAGATCAATGATGTCATAAATCAATGATGGAGTATCCATAATTCAAGAAACATTTACAATGGAAAGCGATAGTAACATTCACGAAAGGATACGTTCGTTCTCCTGTCATTTCATTGCATTCTTTTCGTTTCATTCGTGCATTCATTCACACCGTCCCTGGCTTTTGGCCAGGCTCCAGCAACCTACAAGGTAATACTCGAGTATACCGAAACGTTCACCCAAGTTCCTAGTCGCCCGACCGAGTCCTCTTCTGGCTCGAGACGACCGGTAACAAGGGCAATGGCCAGTTCAGCCCAAAAGGCTTACATTCATGCGCAAGTAGCATTTAATCATTAATCATTGAAACTTTCATCTTTATGTAGGTCGAGTGCGATAAAGTACATACTCGCCTAGAAAACTCATTTTAACAATCATTGAAAGCAAAATCACTAATAACAAGACACTAAGATGCAAGCACACATGATATGTAAGAAAACAGTTCCAAAAGTAACTTTGAAAACAGTTCAAAAGTAGATAAAAGTAGATAATGCAGGAAAGCGGTTCAACAGTAAATTTGGAAACAGTTTGAGGTCACTCACCTCCATGGCTCAGAAATCATCCATCAAATATCATTGCCTTGCTCAAATCCAAGTCTTAAATCACAAACTCAATGCAAACAAGTTCCTTCAAAGTTCGGACAGCACTTCCCCTGACTTTCCTTACTTTTACAGCCATCATGGCTTCATTATATCCTCTGCCAGTCCCAAAGGTACACACACAACAACAAAAATTTCATCCCATAGCTATTCAGCAAGCTCCAAGTAGTACTAGTACAAGTCAAGCTAGGGAAAAGTCCGAAAATGAAGGTTTAGCTCAAAACCAGAAAAATAGTTTTGGACATCACTTTGCGGTAATGGCACAACTTGCACTACGATTATCGGATTAGGATGTAAGACCCACCATTTCGAAGCTAAGAACCAGGGCTATAACAATGTAGAAGGTCACTCAGTCCAAATCCCAGCACAACTAAGTCAAAAATGCAGAATACCAAACCAGAACCGAAATTGCAGGTTTACAAATCACACTATGCTGTAATTAGTACAACTCAGTCTATACAGGTCCAAATTCATTGATTCCAAAGGAATATGATAGATAAGACATCAAGATACATTTCATCAGAAGACACCAACATCCAAATCCAAAGAAATTCCAGTCAAAACAGACGATTACAATCGCAGTTCGCACATTCTGATCACCCAGAACAGCAATAGTAAAAACGGCATAACTCACTCTACACTACTCCAAATGCCCTGAACTTTTGCAGGAACTTCAAACTCATCAATACCTACAACTTTCATGTTTTGAGAAAAGGCCAATTCGGCCTCCATCTAGGACCTAAAATTTCGGACAGAATGTTCATCACAAAACCCTTACTTTTCAATTTTTGGTCCAAAACAGAAATTGGTTGCAATTATCACTAATTCACACCTACTAGAGTCATTCCCCCTCATTATCAACCATCATAGATGACCACAACATCACATTCATATTAAACCAAAAAATTCCTCAAAAAATAAAAACTTCACCAAATCATCCATAAGCAAGCAATAAACCACAATTTCCAACTCTATAGCCACCATTAGGCATAAATTCAACATCATTAGGTGTAAGAGGATAGTCAATCACTACTTACCAAGTAAACAAGAAAGAGGAAGTTGTAGACCACCTTAGCTTCTCCAAAAAACTTCACCAAAACACTCACTAGCAACTAATGGAAGAATTTTATGGAGTAGAAACAAGTTTAGGCAATTGGTTTGGAAGATTGAGCTAAATGGAAGCTTGAAATTTGAAGCAATTCTCTTCCTTCTTGAGCTCTCAAGAGTCGGCCAACATGGAGTGCAAAAATAATGAATTTTGAGGTAATTTTTAGATATTTAACCACTTAGTCAAAAGGTCAAAAACATGAATAGTAAGTCATAAAATCCACCCAATGGAAAAATGACACTTGGCACACTATTAAATGCATTTCTATCCTTCGGTCACCTCTCACATCAATCACCTCACACTCCTCTACTTATCTCTTAACACCCGATAAATTTTACACAGTATCCGAAACGTAACCTTATTGGCCGAATTTCTTCCGAATTTCCACACTAGCGGGTCCCACGTCCGATATACGCTCTTTATTTCTCAAAAACTAACCGATACTAGAAAATCATTTAAAAACCATTTTTGCTCATAAACTTTATCTGGAAATTTTCTAATCAAGAAAATGTAGAAAAGGCGGGCGATTAAATAAAATAAACCCTAGAAAATTAGAAAATATCCGGGTTCTCAAACTCTTTTTTTTCGGGGCGTCACAATCTCCCCTCCTTAAAAGAATGTCGTCCACGACATTCCCTCTTGTACCAATCAAGTCAAGACATCCCGCAAAAATCTCTCAAGAGTCAATTCAAACCCACAGTCCGGCATCCTAAACTTCAAGCCTAGGATACACTACAGAGATCTGAAGCCTAAGCTCTGATACCAACTGTCACGGCCCCATTTTCCCCTGAACCCATTTTCCCCTAAGGCGAACCAGAGGGGTCAACGGGCCGCCTGCCCAGGTCTCGCCGGGACTCAGTCGATCACTACAGTCCTCAAACAAATACAAGATAAAATCTCCAATATAAATCAAATATTCCAACATTTACATATCAAAAGCGAAGCGTCCACGCTTCCACTGCGCCACTCTGATCCTTGGTCGCAATTATGATACAGGAGGAAGTCCAAATCTAGACTATTACACATCCAAGCAATTCTAAACGTTCAATACAATCCCAATATGAATGATTACACAAAAGGAAAACCAAATTCAATCCATACATGAGATAATCCAGGATTAAACACTACAAGCCACTCCTTCGCCTTGAGCCCTGTGGAGGGGAATAAAATATTTTGGGGTGAGCTAGAAGCTCAGCGAGTAACCAGTAAAATCAGTTATCAAATCAGTTTCACAATCGTTCATTTCAATGATGTCATAGATCAATGATGTCATAAATCAATGATGGAGTATCCATAATTCAAGAAACATTTACAATGGAAAGCGATAGTAACATTCACGAAAGGATACGTTCGTTCTCCTGTCATTTCATTGCATTCTTTTCGTTTCATTCGTGCATTCATTCACACCGTCCCTGGCTTTTGGCCAGGCTCCAGCAACCTACAAGGTAATACTCGAGTATACCGAAACGTTCACCCAAGTTCCTAGTCGCCCGACCGAGTCCTCTTCTGGCTCGAGACGACCGGTAACAAGGGCAATGGCCAGTTCAGCCCAAAAGGCTTACATTCATGCGCAAGTAGCATTTAATCATTAATCATTGAAACTTTCATCTTTATGTAGGTCGAGTGCGATAAAGTACACACTCGCCTAGAAAACTCATTTTAACAATCATTGAAAGCAAAATCACTAATAACAAGACACTAAGATGCAAGCACACATGATATGTAAGAAAACAGTTCCAAAAGTAACTTTGAAAACAGTTAAAAAGTAGATAAAAGTAGATAATGCAGGAAAGCGGTTCAACAGTAAATTTGGAAACAGTTTGAGGTCACTCACCTCCATGGCTCAGAAATCATCCATCAAATATCATTGCCTTGCTCAAATCCAAGTCTTAAATCACAAACTCAATGCAAACAAGTTCCTTCAAAGTTCGGACAGCACTTCCCCTGACTTTCCTTACTTTTCCAGCCATCATGGCTTCATTATATCCTCTGCCAGTCCCAAAGGTACACACACAACAACAAAAATTTCATCCCATAGCTATTCAGCAAGCTCCAAGTAGTACTAGTACAAGTCAAGCTAGGGAAAAGTCCGAAAATGAAGGTTTAGCTCAAAACCAGAAAAATAGTTTTGGACATCACTTTGCGGTAATGGCACAACTTGCACTACGATTATCGGATTAGGATGTAAGACCCACCATTTCGAAGCTAAGAACCAGGGCTATAACAATGTAGAAGGTCACTCAGTCCAAATCCCAGCACAACTAAGTCAAAAATGCAGAATACCAAACCAGAACCGAAATTGCAGGTTTACAAATCACACTATGCTGTAATTAGTACAACTCAGTCTATACAGGTCCAAATTCATTGATTCCAAAGGAATATGATAGATAAGACATCAAGATACATTTCATCAGAAGACACCAACATCCAAATCCAAAGAAATTCCAGTCAAAACAGACGATTACAATCGCAGTTCGCACATTCTGATCACCCAGAACAGCAATAGTAAAAACGGCATAACTCACTCTACACTACTCCAAATGCCCTGAACTTTTGCAGGAACTTCAAACTCATCAATACCTACAACTTTCATGTTTTGAGAAAAGGCCAATTCGGCCTCCATCTAGGACCTAAAATTTCGGACAGAATGTTCATCACAAAACCCTTACTTTTCAATTTTTGGTCCAAAACAGAAATTGGTTGCAATTATCACTAATTCACACCTACTAGAGTCATTCCCCCTCATTATCAACCATCATAGATGACCACAACATCACATTCATATTAAACCAAAAAATTCCTCAAAAAATAAAAACTTCACCAAATCATCCATAAGCAAGCAATAAACCACAATTTCCAACTCTATAGCCACCATTAGGCATAAATTCAACATCATTAGGTGTAAGAGGATAGTCAATCACTACTTACCAAGTAAACAAGAAAGAGGAAGTTGTAGACCACCTTAGCTTCTCCAAAAAACTTCACCAAAACACTCACTAGCACCTAATGGAAGAATTTTATGGAGTAGAAACAAGTTTAGGCAATTGGTTTGGAAGATTGAGCTAAATGGAAGCTTGAAATTTGAAGCAATTCTCTTCCTTCTTGAGCTCTCAAGAGTCGGCCAACATGGAGTGCAAAAATAATGAATTTTGAGGTAATTTTTAGATATTTAACCACTTAGTCAAAAGGTCAAAAACATGAATAGTAAGTCATAAAATCCACCCAATGGAAAAATGACACTTGGCACACTATTAAATGCATTTCTATCCTTCGGTCACCTCTCACATCAATCACCTCACACTCCTCTACTTATCTCTTAACACCCGATAAATTTTACACAGTATCCGAAACGTAACCTTATTGGCCGAATTTCTTCCGAATTTCCACACTAGCGGGTCCCACGTCCGATATACGCTCTTTATTTCTCAAAAACTAACCGATACTAGAAAATCATTTAAAAACCATTTTTGCTCATAAACTTTATCTGGAAATTTTCTAATCAAGAAAATGTAGAAAAGGCGGGCGATTAAATAAAATAAACCCTAGAAAATTAGAAAATTTCCGGGTTCTCAAACTCTTTTTTTTCGGGGCGTCACAATCTCCCCTCCTTAAAAGAATGTCGTCCACGACATTCCCTCTTGTACCAATCAAGTCAAGACATCCCGCAAAAATCTCTCAAGAGTCAATTCAAACCCACAGTCCGGCATCCTAAACTTCAAGCCTAGGATACACTACAGAGATCTGAAGCCTAAGCTCTGATACCAACTGTCACGGCCCCATTTTCCCCTGAACCCATTTTCCCCTAAGGCGAACCAGAGGGGTCAACGGGCCGCCTGCCCAGGTCTCGCCGGGACTCAGTCGATCACTACAGTCCTCAAACAAATACAAGATAAAATCTCCAATATAAATCAAATATTCCAACATTTACATATCAAAAGCGAAGCGTCCACGCTTCCACTGCGCCACTCTGATCCTTGGTCGCAATTATGATACAGGAGGAAGTCCAAATCTAGACTATTACACATCCAAGCAATTCTAAACGTTCAATACAATCCCAATATGAATGATTACACAAAAGGAAAACCAAATTCAATCCATACATGAGATAATCCAGGATTAAACACTACAAGCCACTCATTCGCCTTGAGCCCTGTGGAGGGGAATAAAACATTTTGGGGTGAGCTAGAAGCTCAGCGAGTAACCAGTAAAATCAGTTATCAAATCAGTTTCACAATCGTTCATTTCAATGATGTCATAGATCAATGATGTCATAAATCAATGATGGAGTATCCATAATTCAAGAAACATTTACAATGGAAAGCGATAGTAACATTCACGAAAGGATACGTTCGTTCTCCTGTCATTTCATTGCATTCTTTTCGTTTCATTCGTGCATTCATTCACACCGTCCCTGGCTTTTGGCCAGGCTCCAGCAACCTACAAGGTAATACTCGAGTATACCGAAACGTTCACCCAAGTTCCTAGTCGCCCGACCGAGTCCTCTTCTGGCTCGAGACGACCGGTAACAAGGGCAATGGCCAGTTCAGCCCAAAAGGCTTACATTCATGCGCAAGTAGCATTTAATCATTAATCATTGAAACTTTCATCTTTATGTAGGTCGAGTGCGATAAAGTACATACTCGCCTAGAAAACTCATTTTAACAATCATTGAAAGCAAAATCACTAATAACAAGACACTAAGATGCAAGCACACATGATATGTAAGAAAACAGTTCCAAAAGTAACTTTGAAAACAGTTCAAAAGTAGATAAAAGTAGATAATGCAGGAAAGCGGTTCAACAGTAAATTTGGAAACAGTTTGAGGTCACTCACCTCCATGGCTCAGAAATCATCCATCAAATATCATTGCCTTGCTCAAATCCAAGTCTTAAATCACAAACTCAATGCAAACAAGTTCCTTCAAAGTTCGGACAGCACTTCCCCTGACTTTCCTTACTTTTACAGCCATCATGGCTTCATTATATCCTCTGCCAGTCCCAAAGGTACACACACAACAACAAAAATTTCATCCCATAGCTATTCAGCAAGCTCCAAGTAGTACTAGTACAAGTCAAGCTAGGGAAAAGTCCGAAAATGAAGGTTTAGCTCAAAACCAGAAAAATAGTTTTGGACATCACTTTGCGGTAATGGCACAACTTGCACTACGATTATCGGATTAGGATGTAAGACCCACCATTTCGAAGCTAAGAACCAGGGCTATAACAATGTAGAAGGTCACTCAGTCCAAATCCCAGCACAACTAAGTCAAAAATGCAGAATACCAAACCAGAACCGAAATTGCAGGTTTACAAATCACACTATGCTGTAATTAGTACAACTCAGTCTATACAGGTCCAAATTCATTGATTCCAAAGGAATATGATAGATAAGACATCAAGATACATTTCATCAGAAGACACCAACATCCAAATCCAAAGAAATCCAGTCAAAACAGAACGATTACAAAATCCCGTTCGCACCATTCTGTCCCAGAACAGCAATAGTAAAAACGGATAATCAATCTAACTACTGCCAATGCCCTGGACTTTTGGCAGGAACTTCAAACTCATCAATACCTACAACTTTCATGTTTTGAGAAAAGCCAATTGGCCTCCATCTAGAGGACCTAAAATTCGGACAGAATGTTATCACAAAAACCCTTACTTTCATTTTTGGGTCAAAACAGAAATTGGTTGCTTTATCACAATTCACCCGTACTAGAGTCATTCCCCTATTATCAACCATTCATAGATGACCACAACATCACATCATATTAAAACAAAAAATTCCTCAAAAAAATAAAACTTCAAATCATTCCTAAGCCAGAATAAACACAATTTCCCAACTCTATACCACATTAGGCATAAATTCCAACATTCATTAGGTGTAAGAGGAAATGTCAATCACTACTTTACCAAGTAAACAAGAAAGAGGAAGTTGTAGACCACCTTAGCTTCTCCAAAAACTCACCAAAAACTCCACTAGCACCTAATGGAAGAATTTTATGGAGTAAGAAACAAGTTTAGGCATTTGTTTGGAAGTTGAGCTAAATGGAAGCTTGAAGATTTGAAGCAATTCTCTTCCTTCTTGAAGCTCTCAAGAGTCGCCAAACAGGAGTGCAAAAAATAGTCGGAATTTGAGGTAATTTTAGATTATTTAACCACTTAGCTCAAAAGTAAAAACATGAATAGTAAGTCATAAAATCACCCAATGGAAATGAACTTGGCACACTAATTAAATGCATTTCCTATCCTTCGGTCACTCTCACATCATCACATCACACTCCTCTACTTTATCTCTTACCCCGATAAATTTACACAGTATCCGAAAACGTAACCTTATTGGACGAATTTCTTCCGATTCAAACACTAGCGGGTCCCACGTCCGTATACGCTCTTATAATTTCTCAAAAACTAACCGATACTAGAAATCATTTTAAAAACCATTTTTGCTCATAAACTTTATCTGGAAATTTTCTAATCAAGAAAATGTAGAAAAGGCGGGCGATTAAATAAAATAAACCCTAGAAAATTAGAAAATATCCGGGTTCTCAAACTCTTTTTTTTCGGGGCGTCACAATCTCCCCTCCTTAAAAGAATGTCGTCCACGACATTCCCTCTTGTACCAATCAAGTCAAGACATCCCGCAAAAATCTCTCAAGAGTCAATTCAAACCCACAGTCCGGCATCCTAAACTTCAAGCCTAGGATACACTACAGAGATCTGAAGCCTAAGCTCTGATACCAACTGTCACGGCCCCATTTTCCCCTGAACCCATTTTCCCCTAAGGCGAACCAGAGGGGTCAACGGGCCGCCTGCCCAGGTCTCGCCGGGACTCAGTCGATCACTACAGTCCTCAAACAAATACAAGATAAAATCTCCAATATAAATCAAATATTCCAACATTTACATATCAAAAGCGAAGCGTCCACGCTTCCACTGCGCCACTCTGATCCTTGGTCGCAATTATGATACAGGAGGAAGTCCAAATCTAGACTATTACACATCCAAGCAATTCTAAACGTTCAATACAATCCCAATATGAATGATTACACAAAAGGAAAACCAAATTCAATCCATACATGAGATAATCCAGGATTAAACACTACAAGCCACTCCTTCGCCTTGAGCCCTGTGGAGGGGAATAAAATATTTTGGGGTGAGCTAGAAGCTCAGCGAGTAACCAGTAAAATCAGTTATCAAATCAGTTTCACAATCGTTCATTTCAATGATGTCATAGATCAATGATGTCATAAATCAATGATGGAGTATCCATAATTCAAGAAACATTTACAATGGAAAGCGATAGTAACATTCACGAAAGGATACGTTCGTTCTCCTGTCATTTCATTGCATTCTTTTTGTTTCATTCGTGCATTCATTCACACCGTCCCTGGCTTTTGGCCAGGCTCCACCAACCTACAAGGTAATACTCGAGTATACCGAAACGTTCACCCAAGTTCCTAGTCGCCCGACCGAGTCCTCTTCTGGCTCGAGACGACCGGTAACAAGGGCAATGGCCAGTTCAGCCCAAAAGGCTTACATTCATGCGCAAGTAGCATTTAATCATTAATCATTGAAACTTTCATCTTTATGTAGGTCGAGTGCGATAAAGTACACACTCGCCTAGAAAACTCATTTTAACAATCATTGAAAGCAAAATCACTAATAACAAGACACTAAGATGCAAGCACACATGATATGTAAGAAAACAGTTCCAAAAGTAACTTTGAAAACAGTTCAAAAGTAGATAAAAGTAGATAATGCAGGAAAGCGGTTCAACAGTAAATTTGGAAACAGTTTGAGGTCACTCACCTCCATGGCTCAGAAATCATCCATCAAATATCATTGCCTTGCTCAAATCCAAGTCTTAAATCACAAACTCAATGCAAA
>NW_020861577.1:0-77062 GCF_003713205.1 Coffea eugenioides
TTATCTCAATTCATATCTTTTGATGATTACAAAACAATTGGGTGTTTCTAATACCTTTTGTAGAGATCCTTTTCAGAAATGAACCAAACAGGTCTGTGGATTTAAAGCAGCAAAAGAAGAACAAAAAGAATGAAGTCTGCTGAGGATGATGTCGGACGTACAAAAGGAGAGGATCGGACGTCCGACATTCTTTGAGTTCCTTCGGACGAGTAAAGAACTCAGACTCGGACGTCCGAAGAAGTCAAGCCAGGAGTTACTTGTTTAACTGATCAGGATTCGGACGCTTAACACCTGTGTATCGGACGTCCGACAAGTGTTGCTGCTCTTCGGACACAACATTCTGAATGCATCGGCCGTCCGAAGAAAGTGAAGAAGAAATTTCCAAGTACTCATCCTACCTTCGGACGCATAAAAACCAAACATCGGACGTCCGACAGCACCAACGGCTAGTTGACTCTTCAGCTGCCTTCTACCCGTTGACAGCATTAATTGAGGAATTCTCTGGTCTCCTATAAAAGGAACAAAGTCAACCACCTCAAGACAACTTTGTACATCAAGCCTACATCATATTGTGAGTGATTCAAGTGCTAGAATACTCAAAAGAAACATTTGTATTCCTTGTATGTGCAATCTTCGTGCAGTTATTTTTTCAAGTGTGACATAGCTTCTTCAATAGTGTAGCATAGTGAGGGTTGCGAGTGTTTGTAAAACTTCCTTGCTTGACCAAGTGTGTTTTGGGGCAAGAAGGAAGTGATCCCTTCCTTGTACACAAAAGATTGGTTGCAAGTCTATTCAACTTGAAGTAACTTGGTATATAATAGTGGTGTTCAAACCTCAGTTGTGTTTGAAGCCTGGTTTGGTTCCTTACTCTTATTTACTGCTTTTCTATATAAACTGTTCTTCTCTCCATCTCACTAATACCTGTGCTATTGTATTATCTTGTTCATTGGGAGGCATTTGGGAAAAAGAAAGGCTGTCTGTTCAAAAAGGAAGAGTACTTATTAGCAGGTTTTTGAAAGCCTAATTCACCCCCCCTCTTAGGTTGTTTTCGATCCTTACAATTGGTATCAGAGCTTGGTCTCCTTGAGATTAAGCTCTAACGGCTTGGAGTAATGATGACAACCAGTCATGCTATGTTTGTTGAGGGGCAATCTGTTACTAGGCCTCCCATGTTTACAGGTTCCAATTATGTTAGTTGGAAAGAAAGGATGATTATCTTCTTGCAATCCATTGATATTGAGCTGTGGTTTATTGTGAATGAAGGACCGCATGATGCTAACTTTCTTGATGCAGAAACAGGTTTATTGCGACAAAAAACGAGAGCTGAAATGAATGCTCAGGATAGAACCAATCTCACACTGAATGCCAAAGCCATGAATGTTCTTTACAGTGCCTTAGACTCAAATGAGTCAATAAGAGTAAAAGGGTGTAAATCTGCTAAAGAAATGTGGGATAAGCTGAGAGAAATTCATGAGGGTAGTGACAACGTAAGAGAACAGAAAAAGTCCATTCTGGTCACCAAGTATGAATCTTTTAAGATGGAGCCTCATGAAAACATCGACAAGATGTATTGTAGATTTAATGATCTGATCAAGGATCTAGAAGTGCTTGAGAAGGAGTACAGTCAAGGTGAAAAGAACAGAAAAATCCTGAATGCTCTATCAAAGGAATGGGAAAGCAAAGTGACCGCCATAGAGGAAGCAAAGGATCTAAATTCCTTATCTATTGAATCTCTGATTAATTCTCTAACTTCTTATGAACTGAAACTTAAATCTAAGATGCAGGAAGAAGAAGACACAAAAGGAAGGAAGAGTATTGCTCTGAAAACTTCACAAGATGAAGATGAAACAGCCTCACTGGATGAAAATGACTTGGAAGGAGATGACAGTGATATTGCACTCATCACAAGAGGATTCAAAAAATTTCTTAATAAGAGAAGATTCAGGAAAGGCGGATCCAGCAATTCCTTCCAGAATCAGACTAATGAATTCAGAAACAGAGGGAGACTGGTGTTCAATAAGAAGCAAAACGACAAATGCTTTGAATGTGGCCAATCAGGACACTATGCAAATGAGTGTCCAATGAAGAAAAAGAAGGAAAACAAGATTGAACGAAAACCAAAGTTCAACAATTTTTAAATTACCTGGAATGATTGCAACTCAGAAGGTGAAGTTGAAGAAGAAGAGGAATCTGCTCAAGTGGCTTTCATGGCTATTGGAGATGAAGAGGTAACACAATGCAATTCTCAAATCGATATTGATAGTGATTCTGATGATGATGTTAATTCTTTTCTAGAAAAAATGCATAACAATTTGAAAGAATCATATGCTAAAAACAAAGAACTGAAGCAGAAAATTAGCTTTCTAATACAAGACAATGCGAATCTTTTTCGACAAAACAAATGTCTTAAGAATGAAAATGATAATCTGAAAAGGACTGAGTCTAATGTGCTTGCTGGGTTTTACAAAAAGAAGAGTTACTGTGACATACTCAGAAGTGAGCAATGTAGCTTGAGAAAAAGAATGGATGACTTGTATCAATTGTTACATCATTTAAAACAGAACCATCTTCAAAAGAATAACAATGTTCATTATACTCATCAAGTGAAACTGAACCAAAATACAAATGAGTTTGCTATCCACAAAAGAAAGCAAGTCAGATTCATTAAACCTGTTCATTTGACTAATCCAATATCAGTATGCAATTTTTGCTGTCAATCTGGTCACATGAATAGTAATTGTCATGTTAAGAAAAACATGAGGAATGGCATGAGGTGCTTGTGGATAGTTAAACATAAGACTAACTCTCAAGGACCCAATATGTAAAGGGTACCAAATATTATCTGTGGGTTTGTGTGTAGGTGAACCAGGATAACATCGCAAGAAAATCAAAATGGTTCATTGATAGTGGATGCTCAAGACATATGACTGGTGATGCATCACAGTTCATTAAACTCAAACAAAAAGTAAGTGGAAAGGTAACGTTTGGAGATGATAACAAAGCCAAGACTGTTGGTATTGGCGATATTGGTAAGAATGATCAAACTTTTATCCAAAATGTTCTTCTTGTTGACAACTTGAGTTACAATTTGTTAAGTGTTAGTCAATTGTGTGATAGGAATCTGTTTGTATTATTCAAAAAACTTGAATGTCTCATATTTGACTCTAAATTCAACATTGTTTTCAAAGGAAAAAGAGTTAATGATGTCTATGTAGTTTCTCTTGAAAAAATTGATTCCTCATATCTCAAATGTCTCAAAGTAGCAAATGAGGATCCATGGCTGTGGCATAGAAGATTGTGTCATTTCAATATGGACTTGCTGAAAGAAATTTCTAAAAAGGAACTTGTTAGAGGTCTTCCAAAAATTAGATTTGAAAAAGACAGAGTTTGTGATGCTTGCCAATTTGGAAAACAAGTCAAGGTTTCTTTTAAACCTAAGAAATGTGTTTCGACTTCAAAACCACTTGAACTTCTGCACCTTGATTTGTTTGGTCCTACACAAACTGTAAGCCTTGGTGGTAAGAGATACTGTTTTGTAATTGTTGATGATTATTCTAGATACACTTGGGTGATGTTCCTTGCTCATAAAGATGATGCCTTTAAGAATTTTACCTCACTATTTGCTAAAATACAAAATCTGCTTGGCTTGAAAATTGTCAGGATTAGAAGTGATAATGGAACAGAATTCAAATTCTGTGGTTTTCCAGAATTTTGTGATCATAATGGTATTACTCATGAATTCTCTATTGCTAGAGTCCCTCAACAAAATGGGGTCGTAGAAAGAAAAAATAGAACTCTCCAAGAGGCTGCTAGAACCATGCTTAGTGAATGCAATTTACCAAAATATTTCTGGGCTGAAGCCATAAACACAGCCTGTTATACCATGAACAGAGTTCTTCTAAGGCCAATTTTGAACAAAACTTCCTATGAGCTCATGTATGACAAAAAGCCTGTTGTTGGTTACTTCAAAGTATTTGGTTGTAAATGTTTTATTTTGAATATCAAGGAACATCTTGGAAAGTTTGACAAAAAATCTGATGAGGGAATTTTCTTAGGTTACTGTGAAAACAAAAGAGGCTTCAGAGTTTATAATCGTAGAACATTGATTATAGAGGAGGCTATACACATTACTTTTGATGAATCTAATGATGACATTTCTATGAGTTGTGGTGAAGAAGATGATACAGCTGTTCAAGATGAACTGAAGAAGCTAGCAATCAATGATCATGACTCTGTCTCACCAGAAACTGATTTAAAAGTCACTGATGTTCAGGTCATTCCAGCTGAAATAGTGAATGATAGAGATACCACCACTCCCAATGATCTCCCACGAGCCTGGAAATTTGTTCATAATCATCCCAGGGAGCTTATAATTGGTGATCCTTCTGAACAGGTAAGAACTCGCTCCTCTAGACACCTGATAGATAATCTTGCTTTTGTATCACATATTGAACCTAAAAACGTTGTTGATGCTTTGAATGATGAGCACTGGATTTTAGCTATGGAAGAAGAGTTAATCCAATTTGAAAGAAACAAAGTTTGGACTCTGGTTACCAGACCACAAGGCCATCCTATCATTGGCACAAAATGGATTTTTAGAAACAAATTGAATGATAAAGGGGAGATTGTTAGAAATAAGGCTAGACTGGTGGCTAAGGGATACACTCAAGAAGAGGGAATAGACTTTGATGAATCTTTTGCTCCAGTAGCTCGGCTGGAATCCATAAGAATGTTTTTAGCATTTGCATGTTTCAAGAACTTTAAATTATTTCAAATGGATGTTAAGAGTGCCTTCTTAAATGGATTTATAGACCAAGAGGTCTATGTTGACCAACCTCCTGGTTTTGAAAATGAATCCTATCCAGATCACGTGTTTAAACTCTCAAAAGCTTTATATGGATTAAAGCAAGCTCCTAGAGCATGGTATGAACGTCTGAGTGGATTTCTGATTGAAAATGGTTTTAAAAGAGGCGTTGTAGACACTACACTTTTTACAAAACAGAGCTCACAAGATCTTTTGATTGTGCAAATATATGTGGATGATATCATATTTGGTGCTACTAACGAAAAATTGTGCAAGGACTTTTCCACCATCATGCAAAAAGAATTTGAAATGAGCATGATGGGACAACTGAATTTCTTCCTTGGACTCCAAGTGGTTCAAAACCAAGATGGAACGTTTATAAATCAAACAAAATACACCAAGGAGTTGCTAAAAAAATTCGGAATGGAGGATTCAAAGCCTGTTGGGACACCTATGTGCACCTCTACCAAACTAGACAAAGATGAGGAAGGTATAAACGTTGAGGAGAAGAAGTACAGAGGTATGATTGGAAGTTTACTTTATTTAACTGCTAGTAGACCTGACATCATGTTTGCTGTGTGTTTATGTGCTCGATTTCAATCCTGTCCAAAGGAATCACACTTGAATGCAGTAAAAAGAATCTTGAGATATCTTAAAGGAACCTTAAATTATGGCTTGTGGTATCCAAAATGTTATGAACTTCCTTTGTGTGGATTCTCTGATGCTGATTTTGGAGGTTGTAAAATAGATAGAAAAAGTACTACTGGTATATGCAACTTTCTTGGAAATTGCTTGGTCTCTTGGTTTAGTAAAAAACAAAATGCTATCTCACTGTCCACTACTGAAGCTGAATATGTTGCTGCTGGTGCCTGTTGTGCTCAATTGTTATGGATGAAAAACACATTAAATGATTTCGGTTTAGTATATGAATGTGTACCCATGTACTGTGACAACACCAGTGCAATTAATCTAACAAAAAATCCCATTCAACACTCTAGGACTAAGCACATTGATATTAAGCATCATTTCATTCGCGATCTTGTCTCAAAGGGGATAATCCGTGTTGAGTTTATTTGTTCTAAAGAA
This sequence comes from Coffea eugenioides, assembly GCF_003713205.1. NCBI lineage: Eukaryota > Viridiplantae > Streptophyta > Magnoliopsida > Gentianales > Rubiaceae > Coffea > Coffea eugenioides. The sequence continues at coordinate 5,891 of NW_020861577.1, forward strand.
CAGATCGCTGATATACTCACAAAAGCTCTTCCGCTAGATCAATTTGTGTCTTTAAGGACTAAATTGGGTGTTACAGAAAAAATGTTCTGAGCCTTATTTCCAGTCAATCCTTATCGGACGTCCGATGAATTGAAACGGACGTCCGACAGTGTTCTTCATCCAAGGTACAGAAAATCCCTGGCTCGGACGGTTGTGTCGGACGCATCACTTCGTTCGGACGTCCGACACTCAAAATGTGTCCTATAAGGCAGTTACTGACTCTTCTCAATTCATTTTCCTTCATCCGTCTCGGACGCGACCTTTCAGTTTCTCTAAAATTTGAAATTCAAATTCCTCTCTCTCCTCAGACCAAGTTCCGAGAAATTGACTCAACCAACTCAATTACACCTCCATTGCTCATTAACCACTCACAAAAGGCACTCCTAACATCCAACTGCTCCAAAATTCCCAATTTACATACGAAACCCTAATCTCATATAACCCTCTCCCTGCGGCATCATAGTGCACTCTTGTTAACTCTCACTGTTCTTTCCTTCTATACACAACACTCTGCATTAAAAATCACATCCACATTGCATCATGGTTAGGATGAGGGGAGGATCTACTAGTGCCGGACGGTCTTTTAAACTGAGGGATGAAGACATTGAAATTGTTGATCCACCTCCTGTGGCTTCAAAAAGAAAGAAAGTGACTCGTAGGGGCACAGGGAAGGAGACTGCCCAAAGAAAATTAGTTATACCATCTCCTGAATCATCTGATGAACAAATGGAAAGGCAGATCTCTGAAGGGAACATTGCTGGTGGAAATGAGGAACCAGAGCAGGCCACCCAAGGTGAAGAAACTGTCACAAAGTCTTCCAGTAAAAGAAAAAGGACTGCAAAGGGGAAGAGATCTCCCCAATCCAAGAAAAAGCAATCTGCTGATCCATCTGTTGATCAGCAGAATGAAGAAAACATCACTGAGAGTCAGCCAACACCTGAACCCTCCATCCGAAAGTCTCCAAGGACAAGGACTAAGACTCAAAATGCTGGTGCATCTGTCACTCAAACCTCTAAAGGAACACGTTCTGGGAAGAATCCAGTATCTCAGCCAGCACCTGAACCCATTCCTCTACCCAAGTTCATCGATGATGAAGCCAGAGACAGATTTGAGTTAGTATCTCAAAAAGGTTTCATCACCCAAAGGCTCATCATTCCTTTTGAATTTCGTAAGCTTGATCTTGAACCTGTCATCAAACTTTTTGAATTCCAGAAATGGACTCATCTCTTGACCATTCCCAATGTTTTCTATCCTGACATGCTGTATCAATTTTTTGCTAATCTTAGAAAGGGAACATCACACACTGAACTCATCTCTAGGGTCAACTCTGTAGACATCATATTAACTCCTGACACTGTGAACTCTATTCTGAAAACTAATATTGAACCTGGTTTTAAGGGAAAAATTGCAAATTTCTTTTCATATGAGGAATTCCCTTCTGCCTATCATCACTTTTACAATGCTAAACTCATGACTTATTTTCAAACCAAATTCAACACCCCTGCTGAGGCAAGATTGGATGATCTCAGTCCTCAGAATCTGATCATCTTCACTATCATCTCGAATCTATTGGTGCCAACTGATGGCCACAGAACAGATGCAAATAAAATGGAACTCTATCTTTTCTACTGCTTTGTTGAAAAAATCCGCATTGACTTTGGATTTGTAATGTGCAAATTTCTGCTCAAAATCAGCACTGATAGTCGTAGAAAGCTTTCCTATGGCAGATTTCTGACCCCCATTTTTGCCCATTTTGACATACCCTTTTCTGGCAAATCTCCAAAAGAAAGTGCTTCTTCAGTTTTCTCCAAAGCTTATTTTGAAAGAAAGAATCTAAAATTTTTTGAGGGTCATTGGTGCTACAAGGAGACTGTGACCGAGTCTAGAAGAAAAAATTTGCATGAAACCCCTGTCACTCCTAGAACTCCTCATGATCAGTCAGGGTATATGTCTCCTTTCACCATTCATCCCAGAAAGTCTGCAAGTAAGTCCTTCTCTTCCAATTCTGAGGTCATCTCCCTGCTTGAAGACCTCAAACAGCATGTTATGCTTCTTGAAGATGGTCTCATGATGACCATGACCTCTGCCCAACAATCCTCTTTCCTTGAAAAAAGGAATCTTCTTGTGCCCCCTATACCTGAAACAAATGAGGCTGCTCATCAGAAAGAACCAAGATCTGAGCCCACAAGGCCAACCACTGGTGATGAGACTACTCCAGCTTCCAGTTCTCAGCCCAAGAATAAAGGCAAGGCTCCAATAACTGAGGAAGAAGTTGAAGACGATGGTGAAGAAACTGAGGAAGAGGAGGACCCTGAACAGTATCGTCTGACCAGGAGGAGGCCTGGATCATCTAAAATCACTATCTAGGCACCACTAGGTCACTGCACCTAAACCTAGGACTTTAGTTCATCTTTTGCATTGCACTTTTGTACTGAGTGCTGAACACCTGGATATTTTCTACTATCTATGAATGTTTTAACTAAGTGCTTGTTATGAATGATTTGAATGGATGTTATGATTAGCTTTTGAAATCTGTTCAATAAATGAATGTTTCTGTTTAACATCTGCTACATGATTGAGTTCACACTGTGCTGTACATTGTAAATGAATACACGGATAATGTTTCTGATGTGACGTACTGCTTGTTCCAAAAAGGGGGAGAATTGGATTTGTGATGACAAAAAGGGGGAGAATTGGATGGAATTGGATTTGGTTTAACACTGATAGAAGAAAGTAACTAGTTAGGGGGAGACAATCTCAGGGGGAGTTGAGCTGGATCAGCACTGATGGTGTGGATTGCGCCTCTTCTGATATACTATTCATGCACTTCGTTAGGGGGAGCAGTTAAATTCTGTGCTCTATCCAATTGTTTTGTCATCATCAAAAAGGGGGAGATTGTTTATCTCAATTCATATCTTTTGATGATTACAAAACAATTGGGTGTTTCTAATACCTTTTGTAGAGATCCTTTTCAGAAATGAACCAAACAGGTCTGTGGATTTAAAGCAGCAAAAGAAGAACAAAAAGAATGAAGTCTGCTGAGGATGATGTCGGACGCACAAAAGGAGAGGATCGGACGTCCGACATTCTTTGAGTTCCTTCGGACGAGTAAAGAACTCAGACTCGGACGTCCGAAGAAGTCAAGCCAGGAGTTACTTGTTTAACTGATCAGGATTCGGACGCTTAACACCTGTGTATCGGACGTCCGACAAGTGTTGCTGCTCTTCGGACACAACATTCTGAATGCATCGGCCGTCCGAAGAAAGTGAAGAAGAAATTTCCAAGTACTCATCCTACCTTCGGACGCATAAAAACCAAACATCGGACGTCCGACAGCACCAACGGCTAGTTGACTCTTCAGCTGCCTTCTATCCGTTGACAGCATTAATTGAGGAATTCTCTGATCTCCTATAAAAGGAACAAAGTCAACCACCTCAAGACAACTTTGTACATCAAGCCTACATCATATTGTGAGTGATTCAAGTGCTAGAATACTCAAAAGAAACATTTGTATTCCTTGTATGTGCAATCTTCGTGCAGTTGTTTTTCAAGTGTGACATAGCTTCTTCAATAGTGTAGCATAGTGAGGGTTGCGAGTGTTTGTAAAACTTCCTTGCTTGACCAAGTGTGTTTTGGGGCAAGAAGGAAGTGATCCCTTCCTTGTACACATAAGATTGGTTGCAAGTCTATTCAACTTGAAGTAACTTGGTATATAATAGTGGTGTTCAAACCTCAGTTGTGTTTGAAGCCTGGTTTGGTTCCTTACTCTTATTTACTGCTTTTCTATATAAACTGTTCTTCTCTCCATCTCACTAATACCTGTGCTATTGTATTATCTTGTTCATTGGGAGGCATTTGGGAAAAAGAAAGGCTGTCTGTTCAAAAAGGTAGAGTATTTATTAGCAGGTTTTTGAAAGCCTAATTCACCCCCCCTCTTAGGTTGTTTTCGATCCTTACAGCTTGTTGTAGCAGATTTCGTGCACAAATCCCAGCCGAATCATGCAGCCGATGCTTTTATTTCAAAACTCATGCCCAAGATACACAAGACAGAAGAAAAAAGGAAAACATTGGCAAGAGAGACATCAAAGAGTAAACATGATAAAGCTATGGAACAAGCTCAATAAACCAGCGGCAAAAGGGGTTGACAGTTCATGCATCTTTTAGCAGAAACCTGGTTTCCTACACTGCAATTTCTGGGTTTCATGCCAAAAATCCAAACAAGTACCAAACTTCCAACCCAAGCCAACAATCAAAATTGAATCTTGTAGTTTGTACTCCTAAGAATTCTCAGACCCAACTTGTAAACGCAAACAAGGACCAAAGGTGCAACCTTTAGTTCATCGGATTACATATACGGGAAACATGACCCGTTCATGGATTCTCGATTCGCATTTCTTTGGTTCAGATTCACTTTAAATGAACAAAGGGGGCGCTACCAGGTTTATCAACAGCACAACAACATCAACAAGCAGATCCACAATCATCGCTATCAAGCATTGACAATCACAGAGACTTGAAAAAAAATTTTCATGCATAGTGGACCCAGTATTAAACCAAGAGCAATCACCTGATGATGATTCTTTGACTGAGGCCAAAGAAGATGATCCGGAGTTGACTTCTGTGGAATTTCTGGAAAAGAAACCTCCTGGTTTCTTCCTTGCTTCGGTTCTCCTCCTGCAACTTCTTTTCTTCCTTTTGCTTCCACGAAACCCTCTCTCTCTCTGTTTCACTCTCGATTCTCTAGTTCTTTCCCGTCTCTTCTTTCATTCTATCTCCCAACCCTAAAGCCTCCTCAGCCATCCGTGTTCCCTTTTTCACCCGTCAACCAGTTTTTCTGGTTTTTTCTCCGTCGTTGCCTCCCAAGCTCACTCTCTATCTTTTTCCTTCGCTTTTTCTTTTACCCGTTGCTACCTTACTCCCCTCCAAACCCTAGCCGCCCCTAAACTCCCCTCTCTGGTTTCTTTTCTCATTTCTTCACTCCACCAGCCGTCAAAAAGCCTCTCTCCCTCTTTCTTGCCATCTGTTTTCTTTTTATAGGGAATCACCAGGTCCCTAAAACCCTCAAAGTTCATCTTGATGGCTCACAAATGATTTCAACACCCCAACCCCCCTCCTAGCCATCGATCATGGCTTTAAATTGGAGCTCCTAGATGGAGCCAGATGGCCAGTACTTGCCTAATCTAACGGAGCCAGAAAACACAGCAAGAAACCGCAGAAGCTATCTTTTCTTCATTTTTCATTTTCATCATTCATTTTTTTTAACAAATAAAACAATAAAAGTCAAATAAAAATAAGATTAAAACAAATGAAATGCCCTAAAAAATTTAATTTTGATTGATGGTTTTTCCTTCTTTTTTTCTTCTCTCTTTTTTTTGTGAATAATTTTCTCTTTTGACAAATTTTGTGCGAAAAGTCTTAAAATAAAGATAAACAACTAAAAGGGCAAAAACGAATACAAAAATGAAAATAAAAACTAAAATAAAATAATAGATAATAATAATAATAATCTAAAATGCTATACAAATGCTAAAAAAAAAAAGTCAAAAACCAAAAACATGAAATTAACAAATAAAAATAGATAAGAATTATCACTAAAAAAAAAATAGAATAAAATAAAAATTATTTAAAAGTTTGGTGTCTACAGGCTCAAGACAATACAAGGACAAAAATCAAACTAATAACAAGTGCGGAAATGAAATTTAACAAAAGACGGATTTGACGGGTTTTTACGGAATGGACACATCCGAGGCTACACTTATCGGATTTGGTTGAACATTATACCGTTTCGAAGCTAAGACGAAGGCCTACAACTTTTATGAAGATCACTTAGTCAAATTTCCAGTGTAACCCAGTCAAATTCCCAATTCACAGAACCAACTTCCAACTAACCGGCTAGTTAACCGTACTACATTTAAATGGCCATATCTCAGGTTACCAAAGTCCGTTTAAGACGTTCTTGGAGGCGTTGAAAAGATAAGATAGAGTACTAAAACTTTCATGTTTTGGCCAATGGCTAAATCAGCACAGATCATAGTGATTAGACACGGTCAACTAGATGAACTGTCTAAAACGGATCACTGGAAACATCCTAGGGCAGCGAGGGTATTTTGGTCTTTTCACAGGCTACGTTACTCTGATTGAGCTGAATTTTTTTAGAAATCTATAAATATCATTCTCTAAAACTTTCATGTTTTATACTAAGCCTAAATCGGCCTCTAACATCATAAACTGGAACCGGACAGAACTGAAGTCAAATTTTCTAGAAATCTGAAATTTTCATTTTCAAAGGAAACTTTCTTCATTTCTTGCTTCAATCACAACCACAATCACTTATATAATCTTAGATACAATATATATTAACCATACAGCAAGTATAGGCAGAAAATCATCAAACCCTAACTTACATTCATCACCTCAAATTCATCCCAACAACTTGGATAACTACTAATCTAACCAAAATATGAGTTATATAACAACTTTAAGCAAAAATAAAAGGACCAAAGCCATGGTTAGACCTTATACCTCAACAAAAGAAGCTTGCAAGAGTAATACTTCACCTCCTCTTGAAATTTTTGTTTCCCCTAGCTTCCCAAGGTCACAACTCACAAATTAATCGGTTTAGAATTTTGTTTCCTCACTTGGATGATCCAATTTCAAGATGGATTTGGGCAGCTCTCCCTTGGGTTTTTCTCTCTCTCTCTCTCGGCCAAGGTAGCAGAAAAATGAGGAAGAAAGGCTGCTCCATGGTGATAAGAAGGCAAGACAATTAGTCTTGGTCAAGGCCCTTAGATGGCCGACAAGTGTCCTCACCAACCTCCACTCATTTTTTTGTTTCTTTTCCTTGCCATTTTGGTCCAAATTTTCGGTCAAAGCCAGCTGGAATTGAGGGGATATTTTGCTCAAATAATAATGATCTTGTATGGTAAGAAAGTGGTGGTCAAGTGGTGGGTTCAATCGGTAATACACGGTACACGTCGGTTCACACCGTTTTTCCTTAAATCACACGTACTAGGGTTTTTACTTCCTATTCACTAACTTTATATCATTGCTCCTAATCACATATTATTTCTCACCTAAAAATCACTCTTAAGCACCAAATTTGATCCTTTCTCCGTACCGGATAATTACACTACGGATACACGTGAAAACCCTAACTTGCTCCAACTTGAAAACGAAAAGTGAAACCCTACTTTCTAGGTTCATTTACACTTATTGTGGGGTGATTGAGTAGTAGGGCTATTATAAAATAATAATTTTCAAATAAAAAGGGAATTTTTAAGAAAAGTATAAAGAATTTCACGGGTCCTCACACTCTCTCCCCCTTAAAAGAATTTTGTCCTCGAAATTCATACCACAATCTATCTAGAGAGAAATCGTAATAATGCTATGACTAAAACGCCAGGCTAAGAAAATCATTGAAGACATCGAAAGTTTCGTCTTTCCGAACCACAGACGCAAATGTCACTTAACATCGAGACCAAAAGTTACCAAAAGATACTGTCAAATCACCAAGATTTAATATTACTCATCATAATATCAAGTACCAGGTCCACTACTTTTATCGGAACATACTCACTACATAGAGATTGCATACACACAGGTCCATAAATACAACTATTTCAGCTAACACATCACTACTTGCCGATTTTAACTATTACAGCAGCTTCACCATCGCAAAATTCATTTGTTCTGGGCAGTTCCTCACTTGGTGTCCCAGTTGGCCACATCTAAAGCATGCACCAATTTTCACATAACATATTCCTGTATGACTTTTGTTATACGTTTCACACTTAGGAGCCACACATTTCTTCTTGAAGTGTCCATTCTTTTTCTTCTTCCTCCCCTTATCCCTCATAGCAACTCCATTTCCATCCATCTCTTTTACGTTTTCCTTTCTGGTCGCCAACACTTCCATCACCTCTTTCATCTTTATTACTAGGAATGTCCTGAGAGGCCATTTGACTAGATGAGGGTACTAACTCAGAATTACGTCGTACCTCTTCCGAAATCCCTTCGTATTTCTTTTTCAGCTCCATGTTCTTGTGCAATAGCTCAATTTTCTCTGAATACTCCTGCTTCCATCGCCCTTCCCAGTGCTCCGTTAATCTCTTTTGGAACTCTACTTCTTTTCGAAGAATCTCTATCTCCTTATACGTATCAGCCAAATGTGCCATCTTCCTGATTCGCTCGAACTCAAGTGATAGCCTGCCAGGCAAATTAGAGAATCAAGATAAGTAACAAAGTACACTTGGGGCTTTAACCATATAACTGTTAAGTTCCCTCACTCCCAATCCAACCACGAAAAATTTAAACTTAGAAGCATACAGGTATAGAAGCCTCAAATTTTTCATACCTAATTCCAAATTCTCGATCTCGACATAATAGTAATCAAGTTAGGTCCATACTTTGACGTCAAGGAATAAACATCAAGAAAATATAGGCAAGGTTAGTTTATCGAGAGCCAAACTACGGTTATCGAATCTCACAAGGGGGTAAAAAATACCTCTATGGTTGTAGTTAGACTAACTCAAAGTCAAGTAATTACTTATCAAGCTCTCCGATCATATCAAAAGGGAACAGGTCTTAGGTGCGAATTCCCTTACAATCTAGCCACCCTCTAAAAGCCCGATCCAGACTAGTACACGAGTAGTCCATGATAACACTTTCATATCAAACCCCCCCTCGACCAGTCTAATTACTAGGTCAAATGTAAAATCTTCCGTGCCTCGGCTTTTGGCATCCAGACATACCTCAAATTCAATCAAGATACAGACCCTTGTATCACGCTCTCCACTATTCGGTACTCGAGTACAAGAATCCACAATAAGATAATTCACAACTCGAGTCGGCCGGTCCCAAGAGCAAATAATCCATATTAGAGATTCTTACCCGACATATATCTATCTTCCTCAAGTTCCATGATAAAGATTTTTACACTTATAACATGCCCGGCTCATAAATTAGGCTTGAAAGAGTCCTTAATCCTTTATACCTATTCGCACAATTAGGACCATAACACCACTTGGCCCAAGCTCACTCCGCGCAAAGACCACGCGAAGTGGCTCTGATACCACCTGTGACGGCCCCACCTCCCCCTGGGCGTACCCTAGGGTTTAGCGGACCGCCTGCCCAACTCTCGCCAGGACTCACTCACTCGCATCAATGAAAATAAGGTGCAACCTTGATAATAAACAAAATAACGGTTCCCAAGATTGGAACATACGAATACATTCATTTCTATCTCAACCATCCATACAGTCCCAAATACATCAAAAGATTTAAGTTCTCAGTACATTCAACCCTAATCGAGCGACTAGTGCGAGTACAATTACAAAATTCAAAACAACTAGACTACGCTAGTCTGTACACGTCTCACGCCTCGCTCGTACCCCTGTAAGGAAAACAAATGGCGTGGTATGAGCTAAAAGCCCAGTGAGGTTCCAAATAGCAAATTGACCATTATTTATAAGTACAAGTTTTCGATATAGCAAAGTAACGAGCATGAAGAGTTCATAAAAGTGAGCAATAACACTTCAAGTAGCAATCTCAAAATGAGCGAGTGTAAAAGTTTTTCAAAATAAACAATAATCCAATAAGCAATAATCATTCCAAAGCATAAGGATACGGATGGCTCTCAGGAGCCAACTTTCATTCATCATCAGGAGCTTGATCACGTAATAGTTGACACTCCGTCAACTTTCAAGTAAAGGAACCAATCCAGTAGAGCACCACTTACACTACTCTCCGTCCACCATTCAAACCCCCTACTGGGCCCAAAATCCTCAATAAACACGGGTGGTAATACTCGAGTATACCGATTAGTCGAGGAGATATCACTCCACTCGACAATCAAGAGACCCAGGGTTCGTTACCCAATCGACCAAGCCCTTGCCGGCTCGACTCGAGTAACTTGCCGCAGGGTTTCTGGAATTCCAGGAAGTGCGCACAACATGAACAAGTATATCAATTCAATTTCAACAATAAACAAGTATATATCAAATAAGGGCAAGTGCGATAAAGTACACTCTTGCCCGATCAAGCCAATCATATATCATTTAATCATATTGATCAAGTATTGGAAACAAGTGTCCAGTTCAATCAGGTATTTGGAAGCACTCACCAAAATGAAGTGCCCCTAGTAATCACGTCTGGGTTATACTCCGGGTTCGGAGTCCAAATCTGCGATAAAACTCAATTTGAGAACTTTGAAACATGAACTTAGACGTTTCGTTCAATAAGAATCAAGAAATGGAAATTCACTTGGAGAATATTCGTGAAACACTCGCTCGCTTTTCAAACTATATAACTTTGTAACATTTATACTTGGAAATGCCATTTGAGTCGAAAGTACAAGGAAAACGTATTCCTAGTAGTCATAGTTGTATTTCTCAAGAGTACAAGTTCGGCCAAATCCTTACTTATATAGCTCGGTAAAAGAAGACGCAAATATCCTAGATGATTCAAGTAGTAGTCACTCTTAACCTTTACTCAAGTCGCAAGTATATTTCTCTAATCCTCGAGTGTAAATTTGGGCAGCATGCCCTTTGTATTTTCCTATTTCCAGCCATTTATGGCTTCATTATTTCCCTCAAACAAACCCAAGTTTATACACAACACAAATTCATTTCAATAACCATTCCATAGGCTCAAGACAATACAAGGACAAAAATCAAACTAATAACAAGTGCGGAAATGAAATTTAACAAAAGACAGATTTGACGGGTTTTTGCGGAATGGACACATCCGAGGCTACACTTATCGGATTGGGCTGAAAATTATACTGTATAGAAGCTAAGATGAAGGCCTACAACTTTCATGAAGATCACTTAGTCAAATTTCCAGTGTAACCCAGTCAAATTCCCAATTCACAGAACCAACTTCCAACTAACCGGCTAGTTAACTGTACTACATTTAAATGGCCATATCTCAGGCTACCAAAGTCCGTTTAAGGCGTTCTTGGAGGCGTTGAAAAGCTAAGACAGAGTAATAAAACTTTCATGTTTTGGCCAATGGCTAAATCACCACGGATGATAGTGATTAGACACGGTCAACTAGATGAACTGTCTAAAACGGATCACTGGAAACATCCTAGGGCAGCGAGGGTATTTTGGTCTTTTCACAGGCTACGTTACTCTGATTGAGCTGAATTTTTTTAGAAATCTATAAAATATCATTCTCTAAAACTTTCATGTTTTATACTAAGCCTAAATCGGCCTCTAACATCATAAACTGGAACCGGACAGAACTGAAGTCAAATTTTCTAGAAATCTGAAATTTTTCATTTTCAAAGGAAACTTTCTTCATTTCTTGCTTCAATCACTACCACAATCACTTATATAATCTTAGATACAACATATATTAACCATACAGCAAGTATAGGCAGAAAATCATCAAACCCTAACTTACATTCATCACCTCAAATTCATCCCAACAACTTGGATAACTACTAATCTAACCAAAATATGAGTTATATAACAACTTTAAGCAAAAATAAAAGGACCAAAGCCATGGTTAGACCTTATACCTCAACAAAAGAAGCTTGCAAGAGTAATACTTCACCTCCTCTTGAAATTTTTGTTTCCCCTAGCTTCCCAAGGTCACAACTCACAAATTAATCGGTTTAGAATTTTGTTTCCTCACTTGGATGATCCAATTTCAAGATGGATTTGGGCAGCTCTCCCTTGGGTTTTTCTCTCTCTCTCTCTCGGCCAAGGTAGCAGAAAAGTATGGAAGAAAGGCTGCTCCATGGTGATAAGAAGGCAAGACAATTAGTCTTGGTCAAGGCCCTTAGATGGCCGACAAGTGTCCTCACCAACCTCCACTCATTTTTTTGTTTCTTTTCCTTGCCATTTTGGTCCAAATTTTCGGTCAAAGCCAGCTGGAATTGAGGGGATATTTTGCTCAAATAATAATGATCTTGTATGGTAAGAAAGTGGTGGTCAAGTGGTGGGTTCAATCGGTAGTACACGGTACACGTCGGTTCGCACCGTTTTTCCTTAAATCACACGTACTAGGGTTTTTACTTCCTATTTACTAACTTTATATCATTGCTCCTAATCACATATTATTTCTCACCAAAAATTCACTCTTAAGCACCAAATTTGATCCTTGCTCCGTACCGGATAATTACACTACGGATACACGTGAAAACCCTAACTTGCTCCAACTTGAAAACGAAAAGTGAAACCCTACTTTCTAGGTTCATTTGCACTTATTGTGGGGTGATTGAGTAGTAGGGCTATTATAAAATAATAATTTCCAAATAAAAAGGGAATTTTAAGAAAAGTATAAAGAATTTCACGAGTCCTCACAGTGCCTTGGATTGAAGAAGCAAATGAAAAAGTAAAATTGGTATGCCAGAGGATTCAGACCGTACAAAGTCGTCAAAAGAGTTATGCAGACAATCGGAGGAAGGACTTAGAATTTGCAGTTGGAGATCTAGTGTTTCTTAAGATTACACCTCTGAAAGCAAGTTTAATGTCTGGAAAAGGAAAGAAGTTACAGCCGAGATTCGTAGGACCGTACAAGATTATCCAACGTGTAGGAAATGTGGTCTATAAGTTGGAATTGCCACCAAGTTTGTCTCGGATTACAACATTTTCCATGTGTCTATGCTTAAGAAATATCATCCAGGCCCTTCTCACATTCTGCAACCGGAAAGTATTGAGATTGATGAGACATTGACCTATGAGGAGAAACTGATAAAGCTTCTAGATAGTAAGGTGAAAGAACTGAGGAATAAGCGGATTCCTTTGGTGAAGGTTCTTTGGAGGAACCATGAGCTAGAGGAAGCGACTTGGGAAGTTGAAGAAGCAATTCGAGAAAAAAATCCAGACCTGTTCACAAATCAAGGTATAATTTCGAGAACGAAATTCTCTTAAGGGGGAGAGGATGTAAGGATTCGCAAATTTTCTTATTTTAAATTCCTATTATCAGCTCATTTAAATAATTATTTGGCTATTTACTTCGAATATTTTATTTCAACCTCTTTATACTCAATTACATGGAATTATGACCTACAAGTATTTTAAAAATGCCTTGATTCGAAAATTTATTTTTGAAAACTCGTTTAGAGTGAATAGTGGATGCACGTTTGGAGACAATGATCGAATCGAGAATACAATAAGCTTGAAAAATTGGAGACTTGTGTATTAGTCTTGAAATAGGTATTTTTATGTTTAAGTGTTCAATTATTAGTTAGTGATACTATCGTTATAAGAATTTCTTGAAAATTCCACTTTAATCGCGCACAAATCGGAAATACGCGTTTTCACGTGCGCGATTAATTGAGGGACTTTAGACCTTTATTTTTAGACTATTAAGAGTGAATAATAATAGTATGAATGGAAGTGCATTAGAGGTTTAGTGCACAAGTGAAACAAACCCGAGAGGAATCGTGTCACGACCCCATTTTCCCCTAAGGCGAACCAGAGGGGTCAACGGGCCGCCTGCCCAGCTCTCGCCGGGACTCAGTCGATCACTACAGTCCTCAAACAAATACAAGATAAAATCTCCAATATAAATCAAATATTCCAACATTTACATATCAAAAGCGAAGCGTCCACGCTTCCACTGCGCCACTCTGATCCTTGGTCGCAATTATGATACAGGAGGAAGTCCAAAACTTGACTATTACACATCCAATCAATTCTAAACGTTCAATACAATCCCAATATGAATGATTACACAAAAGGAAATCCAAGTTCAATCCATACATGAAATAATCCATGAATAAACGCTACAAGCCCTTCTTTCGCCTTGAGCCCTGTGGAGGGGAATAAAACATTTTTGGGGTGAGCTAGAAGCTCAGCGAGTAACCAGTAAAATCAGTAATCAAATCGGTTCAACCATAGTTCATTTCAATGATGTTCAATTCAAATCAAATGATAAGTCTAGAAACAATTTCAACATTTACAAAACATTAAATATGGAGTATCAATAATTCAAGAAACATTTACAATGGAAAGCGATAGCAACATTCGTGCAAAGGATACATTCGTTCTCCTGTCATTTCATTGCATTTTTGGTTTCATTTGTGCATTCATTCACCCCGTCCCTGGCTTTTGGCCAGGCTCCACCAACCTACAAGGTAATACTCGAGTATACCGAAACGTTCACCCAAGTTCCTAGTCGCCCGACCGAGTCCGCTTCTGGCTCGAGACGACCGGTAACAAGGGGCAATGGCCAGTTCAGCCCAAAAGGCTTACATTCATGCGCAAGTAGCATGTAATCATTAATCATTTGAAAATTTCATATTTCTTTAGGTCGAGTGCGATAAAGTACACACTCGCCTAGAAAACTCGTTTTTAACAATCATTGAAAGCAAAATCAATAATAACAAGACACTAATATGCAAGCACGCATGATATGTAAGAAAACAGTTCCAAAAGTAACTTTGAAAACAGTTCAAAAGTAGATAATGCAGGAAAGCGGTTCAAAAGTAAATTTGGAAACAGTTTGAGGTCACTCACCTCAATGGCTCAGAAATCATCCATCAAATAACATTGCCTTGCTCAAACCCAAGTCTTAGATCACAAACTCAATGCAATCAAGTCCTTTCAAAGTTCGGACAGCACTTCCCCTGAATTTGCTTACTTTTCCAGCCATCATGGCTTCATTATCCTCAGCCAGTCCCAAAGGTTCACACACAACAACAAGTTCATCCAATAGCCATTCAGCAAGCTCCAAGTAGTACTAGTACAAGTCAAGCTAGGGAAAAGTTTGGAAATGAAAGATAAGCTCAAACTAGAAAAACAGTTTTGACGTCATTTTGCGGTAATGGTACCAAAAGTACTACGATGGTCGGATGAAGGTGTAAGACCCACCGTTTCGAAGCTAAGAGATAGGGCTACAACAATGTAGAAGGCCACTCAGTCCAAATCCTAGCACAACTAGGTCAAAAAGGCAGAATACCAAACCAGAACCGTAATTGCAGGTTTACAAATTACACTATGCTGTAATCAGTACAAATCAGTCTAAACAGGTCCAAATACAGAAATTCCAAAGGTATATGGTAGCTAGGACATCAAGCTACATTTCATCAGAAGACACCAACATCCAAATCCAAAGCAATTCCAGTCAAAACAGACGATTACAATCGCAGTTCGCACATTCTGATCGCCCAGAATAGCAACAGTAAAAATGACATATCTCACTCTACACTACTCCAAATGACCTGAAATTGTACAGGCATCTCAAACACATCAATACCTACAACTTTCATGTTTTAAGAAAAGGCCAATTAGGCCTCTAACCATATGATCCAAAACCGGACAGAAAAGGGGGTTATGAAACCCTAACTTTTCACAATTCAATCCAAACCCAAAATTGGTTGCAATTTCATATCATTTACATCCACTAGAGTCATAACCCCTTATTACCAACCATCATAAACAACCACAACATCATGATCACATTAAACAAGAAAATTCCTCAAAAAAATAAAAACTTCACCATATCATCCATAAGCAAGAAATAAATCACAAAAGTCAACACCTTAGCCACCACTAGGCACAAATTAAACATCACTAAGTGTAGGAGGATAGTCAATCACTACTTACCAAGTAAACAAGAGAGAGGAAGTTGTAGAACACCTTAGCTTCTCCAAAAACTTCACCAAACAACTCACTAGCACCTAATGGAAGGATTTTATGGAGTAGAAACTAGTTTAGGCAAGTGGTTTGGTTGATTTGAGCTAGTTGGGAGCTTGAAAATTGAAGAAAGTTTATTCCTTCTTGAGCTTAAGAGGGCCGGCCATCAAGGAGCAAGAAATGGTGAATTTTGAGGTAAATTTTAAGATATATAACCAATGGGTCAAAAGTCAAAAACATGAATAGTGTTCCATAAAGTCCACCCAATGATATTGTGACACTTGTCACTCTATTCAATGCCTTTCTATCCTTTAAGTCTCTCTCACATCAATCAAATCACCTCCTCTTCTTATCTCTTAACACCCGATAAATTTCACTCAGTATCCGGAACTTAATCTTATTGGCCGAATTTTTCCGAACTTTTCGCACTAGTAGGTCCCACGTCCATTATCTATTCTTAATTTCTCAAAAACTCTCCAATACTAGAAAAATCATTTGAAAACGATATTTGCTCATAAACTTTATCTGGGGAATTTTTCTAATCAAGAAAATGTAGAAAAGGCGGGCGATTAAATAAAATAAACCCTAGAAAATTAGAAAATTTCCGGGTTCTCAAACTCTTTTTTTTCGGGGCGTCACAAATCGGACACGAAACGCGCGCGAACGTGCACTATTCCTAGTTGACTTTTAAGACAGTTTTGGCCATACATTTAAGGTTCTCAAGGAAGCTTCATTTTCAGCACAACTCTCTATCTCTCTCTTCACTCAAGACAGCCGACCAACAAGGAGGAAGAAACCACCAAAATTCTTCTTCATTTCATCTCTCAAATCTCATCCAAATCATCTCAAAATTCACACACAACTTGCAAATCACTTGATGATCAACCTAAGCTAGGAAAGGAGCTTAATCACACGGTTTTTCTTGAGCTTAAAGTGACCGAAATTTTCTGCCTTAATCATCTAAGAAGGTATACAACGATCAACCTCTTAATTCTTGATTTATGGAAGTTATATTGCACTTATGAGCTCATAAATTCATATGGGTAGCTTTATATGGTTGGAAATCTTGTGTGTGGGCTCTATGAAATCCCACTATAGCTTGATGAATTGATTTGATGAAATTTGATGTTATTTATGTTGGATTAGTGCTTAATCTAGTGAAAATAAGTGGTGTTGTGAAAGATAGTTCAAAGGAAGTGAAAAGAAAACTTTTACCGTTTCTGCCCCTGCCATTGCCATGCACTTTGGTGCACTTTTTTGTGGTCCAATTGACTTGTTTTTGATGTAAATGTGTAATATAGGTTGTGTATAAAGTTTTCTCAAAACTTTACGTGATTTGGATGAGTGAATGTTGAAATTTCGAAAATTTGCCAAAGCTGGAATCGGGTGTCCAGAATGCTCTGGTAGTGTTTTTGTTTCAGCCATAACTTTTTGCTCCGACGTCGAAATCAAGTACTGTTTGTGGCACTAGAAAGTAGACATATCCAGTTTTCCAATGGTATAAAATCCATGCCCTGATTCCACTTGAGTGAGCCGTACCAACCTTGTAAAGTTGCATGTTCTGTTTCTTGTCTGTACTGGAAGCCCTGTTCTGAGCCGCGACTTGATACTCAAATGTGAGCTAGTTGCGGACAGAATTTTAAAATGATTCCTTCTAAGAAATTGTAGCCTTATGAATATATTTTTCAACTCAATTCCGAGTTGAAATGGAATGAGATGTGGCCGAGTTTCAGAACTGTCTTTGTGGAAGAAAACCCTAATTCTGGATTGATCTATAACTAATCTTGATTTGGGACTTGTTATTCGAAATCCTTGGTGTTAATCACCTATCAAATGTATTTTAGATGTTTCCTAGACTTTGTCCTCATAAATGAATCGTGTTCGAGGAATTTTCATTAGCCAAATATTTGAGAAAAGGAAAACTAAAGTACAAGGCAGATTTGCCTTGGAAATTCTTGGAATTTCAATGGTTTTGTTATCTGACTTTCCGTGCGAGTTTTCGTATGAAAATTTACAGAGGAATAGCCCTTAGATGGCAGTGTAATACTACAAACTTTGGTGCCATTCCAAGTTCATTTAAATGTTCAACTAAAGTACCAAAGCTCAAGCTTTAAACCTGGAAAAAAAAATCCCTGTTTGAGGAGGAAATTTCAGTGACTTTGAGCCGTTATATCTTGATGCTCAAAACTGTAATTCTTGTTCTACTTGTTGTATTGAAAACTTTGATTTTAACTCTAATTGAGTTCCAAATTTCAGAGGTTAGTTCGTATTGTGTGAATTTTTTCGAATTTCCAAACTTTGCCGAAAATCAACCCAAATCTGTCTTGGCATTCCGAAACAGCCATTTTGAGCCAAATTTTGAATATTTTCCATTTGGAATCATGGAAAGATGTTTTCTAGGAACTTTTAGTACTTTGGAAGTAGTTTCCAATGATACCAAATTTTTCAATTTTGGACTTTCAGAGAGTGAGTTATTATTTTTCCAAGAATACCCTAAATTCGATAATTTCTAACCTTTTGAAAAATTTCCGCGAGGGAACTATTCCATAGAATCCGGCCGTATATCCAGCCAGTTCTTAGCTGGATAGTTGGCCGGATTGATGGTGAGATTTGAAAAAAAAATATTTTCTTCACTGCCTCGAATCCGACCAGAAATCCGGCCGGATATCCGGCCAGTTCTTGACCGGATTGTGACGTGTCCTCTTTCAGTTCGACTTCGATTGTTTGTTTGGAAAATAATTTACATGATTTCATACCTACTTACTTTCACCCAATGATTTTAAGGATGATCATCACATTTTCTTGTGTTCTTGAACCCCATTTTAAAGCCTAGATTTACAAGAAGAATTTAGGCTCGTCTTCACGATATTTTTTAGATTGTACATGTGTGCGATCTTCCGTGATAATTGGGATTTATAAGTGATAGTTTATTATCAATTACTCAGGCACCCAAGAGGACCTTCAAGAGGATCCCACGGTGAACGCCTGAACCTTCAAGTGGAAACACTTCATTGTTTCTTGTATTGGTGAGTGTCAAGTGTATGAATACTTGATACATGCTTAATTGTTATAATTGATTGGAGATTTTGAAAATGGAGGTGAGTGTGTACTTTACCGCACTCGTTCTTATTTGAAATGAATGACTCATGATTGAAATGAAACGAATGAACTATGAATGACTTGATTGAATGAAATGAAATGATTGAATGCTTGAATGAAATGAAATGGTATGCTCTGGCTGCATACGTCGTTGGAGTGAATCTCCTCGACTCTTAAATGTACATGGGGGACGGCCAAACTCATAGGCCAACCTTGGGACTCGAGCCGGCATGGGTTTGGTCGGGAACCTCGGTGAGCCATGAGAATTACATGATAAGCTTGATCTATTGGAGAGATCTCGCTTGGCATACTCGTGGAGTATCGCCTTATAAATGTCGTGCGGGCCCGGTGCAGTGTACGGTGGACGGACATGAGAAGTAAGTGGAGTTCTACAGACTGGAAATATCAACCCGAATGACGGAGAGTCATCACGGGAAGATATACGAATGAAATTTGCAAAGCAAGTGGAAATTAGCTCCTGAGAGCTACCATATCCTTGAATTGTTTCTGTTTACATTTCACTGATTTGTTAATTACTCGAATGTTATTGTTTTACTTATTCATTGGGTTTGGTATTTGGACAACGTGCTTGCATGTGTGTTCTAGGCCTCACGAGCGATTGCTCACCCCGTAGATTGTTTTCCTTATCAAGAATGGGCATGGAGTAAGACTCGAAGAAACTCTTGGAATGTACTTTTGTATTAGGGTTTCAATGTATTTGACTAAACATCTTGGCTGTTGTATATTTTGGGAATCGATGTATCTTTTGAGAACCCGATGTAATGATTGGATGATTGTTATATATTGTTAAGTTCGATTATTCCGTATTTTCTTACTTTACGTCGTGGTAATGGCTAGTATTGTATTAAGTTTGGATGGAAATTATATCGAGTTCTGGCGAGAGCTGGGCAGGCGTCCCGCAGATACCCTTTGGGTCGCCTTAGGGAGAAGTGGGGGCGTCACAGTATTCGATTCACTTGTAGTATGTAAGTTCGTGGAGCTTTTGAAGACGTAATATTTGAATTTTGCGTTGTAATTTATTTGAGGACTAGTGAGCCCCGGCGAGAGTTGGGCAGGCAGTCCGCCGAACCCTTTGGTTCACCTTAGCGGGTGGTAGGGTCATCACAGTTGGTATCAGAGCTTAGGATTCAGATCTCTATTGTGTATCCTAGACTAAAAGTTTAGGATGCCAGACTGTGGGACTGATTTGAAAATTAAGTGCCTGTTTGTAGGGATGAAAACCAGACAATTAGAGTGATTCGTAGTGTTTGATTGATTTTCGAGGACTATCTTGGCCTGATTAGTACGAGTTAGGATGTCGAGAACGACATATTCTCAAAGGTGAGAGATTGTGATACCCTAAAAAAAAAAAAAAAATTGGCCAGAAGTTTTTTTTAGAGAATCCGGCCCTATATCCGGCCAGTTCTTGGCCGGATACTTGGCTAGATTGGCGAGGGATTTGGAAAAATCTTGATTCCACCACTGCCACGAATCCGGCCGGAAATCCGGCCAGATCTTGGACAGATTGTGACGTGGCACTTTGGCAGCCAAGTTTGACCGACTGATTTTCCTACGTTCTTATCTTGCTTCTTGGCTAATATTTCTTCATTTCTTCTCCTTGCTTGGCCGAGCTTCATAAGGGAGAAAAGAGAGAAAGAGAGCTTCACCTTGCACCATCCTTTCTTGTCCAAATCTTGAGTTTCAACCATTAGTTTTGGAAACTACTCCATACAAGTGCTCACCAAGGAAGTTGGAAGGAGTTGGTGGAGTTATTTTGGAGGGACAAGCTCTAAGCCACCATCTTTCTTGAGGATTCAAGGTACTTTGCTTGGAAAATCCCTCTTTATTTTAATAGTTACAAATTGGTGGCTTAAGGTGGTAGTTTTGGTAGTTTTATGAGAACATTTCATAGTTTGAAGTAGTATTATGGAATTTCCAGTTTTAGAGTAAAAATTTCTGCCCTCATGTGATGATTAATGGTTGGCCATGGTTTTGATAGTTTGATATGTGATTTATTGAAGTTGTAGAGGCTAGTTTCCTTTCCCTAAAGAAATTCCAGCTTTTGTGCATCAATTTCAGTTTTAGGGTTTCGAATTGAGGCTTAATTGTGATTGGTTTTGGAGCTATCAATTGGCTCAAATTGAAGGGGTATTGTGGCTTAATTAGGTGTGTTGTATATCTTGTGATTTGTATGTGTAAGTGTGGTTGAATTGAGACGTGATTGGTGATTGATTGTAGGATGGAAAAATAAAGAAATTTAAAGGGAAATGCTGTCCAATCTTTGAGAACATTTGATTTCCTTTGAGTTTGAGTTAACTCTTGGTAGAAATGAAGGGCTTGAACTTGATCAAGAAAACTGTCTATGATGGATGAGGATCATGAGCTGTAGATGGTAAGTGATTCCAAAACTGTTTCCAAAGTTATTTTCGAATTATTTCCTGCACTGTTTACTCGATTGCATATCATGTGTACCATGAAATGATTTGGCTCAAATGAGTGCTTGGAAGTCATGTGCTTAAACTCAACGTCTCCACCACTGTTTACTGGAAATTGGAGAACAAATGGCTCCCTATTACTGTTTGACTGTTAATTGATCTATTTGAGCGTTGGATGTTTAAGTACACTGATTTCACTGGCTCACCAGAGCAATAAATGTACATTTGATTACTGATTCATGACATCATTTGTGACGGCCCCACTTTCTCCTAAGGCGAACCAAAGGGTTCGGCGGACCGCCTGCCCAACTCTCGCCAGGACTCACTCACTCATAGCTCAAGAAAAATAACGTACGTCCATAGAAAAATGCATAACACATCCACTTCAACTACATATATACATTGCTGCTCAAATCCAGATACAAAGCTTCTACACACCAAAATACTTCAAGGTGTTGACAAATCGAGTACAATCAACCCTAGTCTTAAAATTGAGTACAATCGAGTGCAATCAACCATAGTCGGGTACTAGCGCGAGTACAAATTCAAAATTCAAAACAAGTAGACTGCGTTAATCTGTACACGTCCCACGCCTCGCTCGTACCCCCTGTAAGGAAAACAAATGGCGTGGAATGAGCTAAAAGCCCAGTAAGGTTCCAAATAACAAATTGACCATTTTTAAAAGTACGAATATCAACGTAGCAAATTAATGAGCATAAAAAATTCATAAAAGTGAACCATAATACTTCAAGTAGCAAATCTCAAAGTGAGTGAGTGTAAAAATTTTTCAGAAGAAACAATAATCCTATAAGCAATAATCATTCCAAAGTATAAGAATACGGAGGGCTCTCAGGAACCAAATTCCCATTGCATCACCAGAGCTTGATCAAATAATAGTTGACACTCCGTCAACCTTCAAGTAAGTAACCAATCCAGTAGAGCACCACTTACACTACTCTCCGTCCACCATTTACACCCCCTACTGGGCCCAAAATCCTCAATAAACATTGGTGGTAATACTCGATTATACCGATTAGTCGAGGAGATAACACTCCCCTCGACATCACTAACTACCCATGGTTCGTTATCTAATCGACCAAGCCCTTGCCGGCTCGACTCGATTAACTAGCCAGTGGGGTTTGGGTTCCCAAGATTGTCGATGAGATAACATCTCCAATCGACTGAATCAAAATAAAAGTACAGAGACGGGAATGAGAGGCACCTCCCACTCGGATTGTGTGTGGTACAAACTGCCGCTCCGTACTTACAACTCAAGTACAAGTATATCAAGTCAATTGCAATAATAAACAAGTATATATCATATTAGGGCAAGTACGATAAAGTACACTCTTGCCCGATCAAACAAATTACATATCATTAAATCACATTGGTCAAGTATGGAAAACAAGTATCCAGTTCAATCAGGTATTTGGAAGCACTCACCAAAGGTCTAGTGCCTCTCAAAAGTCACGTTCAGGTCCAACTCCTTGGTTGGAGTCCAAATCTGCGATAAAATATCATTTCTGAATGTAAAATTCTCTAGAGTTCGAAACATAGGAGTTTCGCTTTAAGAAAATCAAGTAAATGCAACTCGCTTTAAGGAGTTTTGGTAAGGAAGCGGTTAAAACTTTAGAACTCCCAATGGAGTTGAAAGAATGAGGAAAGGGTACAAGTTCGGCTAAATTCTAACTTATATACCTCGATAAATGAAGACGCAAGCATCCTAGATGATTCAAGTGATAATCACTCTCAAGCCTTACACAAGTCACAAGTATATTTCTCTAGTCCTCGGGCGTAACTTTGGGCAGCACGCCATTTGTGTTTACCTATTTTCCAGCCATTTATGGCTTCATTGTTTTTCTCAATCAGTCCCAAAGTTGCACACAAAATAATCTCAGTTCAATAGCCATTCAATAGGCTCAAAGTCGTACAAGTATAAAATCAAGCTAGGACAACGTTCGGAAAGGAAGTTTAAGGCATAAAATAAAAGACAGATTTGCCGTCACTTAGCGTAACGGGCACAACTGAAGTTACGCTTATTGGATTGGGGTGTAATTTAAATTTTTTCGAAGCTAAGACAAAGGGCTACAACTTTGTTGAAGACCACTCAGTCCAGTTCGTAGTGTATCCCGGTCAAAATGTCAAATTACTGAACCAGAATCTCACATTCGGGCTAGTTAACCGCACTATACGTAAACGACAATAACTCAGGCTACCGAAGTCCAATTAAGGCGTTTTCAAGGCCGTTGGAAAGTAAGACATAGAACTACAACTTTTATATTTTGACCAAATGCTAATTCAGTACGGACCTGGGTGAAAAGACACAATCAGATTGGTGAAATGTCAAAACTGTCCATAACATTCTACCTATGGCAGTCAGGGGTATTTTTGTCTTTTCATATGATACAGTGCTTGGATTGAGTTGAAATTTTGTAAGAAACTATAAAACATCATTCTCTACAACTTTCATGTTTTGTGCTAAGCCTAATTCGGCCTATAACCTGGTCAAACAAAGCCGGTCAGAACAGGGGAGGTGAAAAACTGAAATCTGGAATTTGGGGTTTCAAAGGGAAATCTCTTCATTTCTTGCTTCAATCACTACCACAACCTCTTATACAAACTTACATATACCATATACCATCCAAACAATAGGAATTTTAGGTGAACCATTCAAACCCTAACTCAAAATTCATCACTACAATCATCCAAAATCACATGAATTAAGCATCACAAGCAAGATTATAAGTTACTACTCAACTTAGACAAACTAAGGAAAATAAATGTGATGGTCAGCCCACATACCTCTCAAAGATGCTTATAAGAGTTATCCACCACCTCTTCTTCTAATCCTTTCGCACACCAAGCTTTCCAAGTGCTCAAAGAAGGATTTAATCGGTTTAGAATCTTGTTTTCTCACTCAAAAGGATCAAACTCAAGATGGAATGGAGTTCTTTCTCTTGCTCTCTCGCTCTCTCCCTCAAGCTCACGATTTTCAGCTGGAAAAATAGAGAAGATTGGAGGCTAAGAAAAGTTATAAGACTTGGTCTTGGTTTGGGTCAAAGGTGCTTGGATAGCCTCCACTTGTCACCACCAAAATCCATCTCAATTTTTTTTTCTTTTCTCTTGTTTTCTTGGTCAAATATTGTGGCTGATGTATGAGATATTTTGGGGGTTGATTAGCTGAAATAAAATGAGAAGATTAAGGTAATAATGTATGGGTCAAGTGGTGTGTTTACCCGGTAACAAACGGTACCCGTTGGTTCGAGCCGATTTTCCTTAAATCGTGTATACTAGGGTTTTAACTTATAATTCACTAACTTATTATTATCACTTCTAATCACACACTTAATATCATCTAAAACTCACTCTTAATCACCAAATTTAGTGCACACATCTCACTGAGTGAGCACACGGTCAAAATACGCAAAAAGCCCTAATTTACCCGAATGAAGAACCTAAAGGGAAAACCCTTGATTCTATGGTGGATTGTAATTACTGAGGGTGTGAATGAGTAGTAAAGCTATTAGAAAGGAATAAATGCTAAATAAAATGAGTTTTAAGAAAAAAATTTGAGGGATTTTACAATTCCATTGGTTACAATTATGGTTTCGATTAAACTATAAGGGATTTAGGAAAACCGGGTAGTCACAAGTAAACTAGGGTTTTTTTTCCTTTTGATTAGAATTTAGGGTTTCTAATCTTTAAAACAAAACAATGTCTTAAAACAAAAAATAAAATATAGAAACCGTAATATCCTAAAAGTCGGGGTATCAAAATCTCCCCTCCTTAAAAGAATTTCGTCCTCGAAATTCATTCATTTATTCGTAAATAAGTATAAGTAAAATAAAATAGCTATAAGGTTCAATAAAAGCATTTTCAAAACACATTGAAAATAACATACTTTCTTTATATACATATCATAGTAATTCACACATCCTACGGGACATTAACTCTAGATAATGCTCAGGCACTACACTTAATCAAAACTTGAAGAAGTACAACCGAGTACGTACACTTGCATGCTAAGGGTTCCAATTCTCACTAATATCTTCAATATATCCCAAGTCCAGATTATTTGCATTCCCCGTGCCTTGGCTTTCGCCATCCAACCTTATCCTAATAATACTTGAGATATCAACTTATCGTAAAGGTATCACACTTTGGTACTCGGGTACAAGAATCCGAAAATATGATAATTCACCACTCAAGCTGGCCAGGCTTAAGAGCAAATCACCCGTATTAGAGATTCCTACCCAACATACATATCTAAGCCCCCAACAATAGACAATTGTTCCACACTTAACAAGTCAATCCCCACAGTCCGAGAACCCTCTCCCGGCACGAGCTCAATAGGAGCTCTGATACCATCTGTGACGGCCCCACCTTTCCCTAAGGCGAACCAAAGGGTTCGGCGGACCGCCTGCCCAGCTCTCGCCAGGACTCACTCACTCATTGCTCAAGAAAAATAACGTACGTCCATAGAAAAATGCATAACACATCCACTTCAACTACATATATACATTGCTGCTCAAATCCAGATACAAAGTTTCTACACACCAAAATACTTCAAGGTGTTGACAAATCGAGTACAATCAACCCTAGTCGGATACTAGCGCAAGTGCAAATTCAAAATTCAAAACAAGTAGACTGCGCTAGTCTGTACACGTCTTACGCCTCGCTCGTACCCCCTGTAAGGAAAAGAAATGGCGTGGAATGAGCTAAAAGCCCAGTAAGGTTCCAAATAACAAATTGACCATTTTTAAAAGTACGAATATCAACGTAGCAAATTAATGAGCATAAAAATTTCATAAAAGTGAACAATAATACTTCAAGTAGCAAATCTCAAAGTGAGTGAGTGTAAAAGTTTTTCAGAAGAAATAATAATCCAATAAGCAATAGTCATTCCAAAGTATAAGGATACGGAGGGCTCTTAGGAGCCAAATTCCCATTGCATCACCAGAGCTTGATCAAGTAATAGTTGACACTCCGTCAACCTTCAAGTAAGTAACCAATCCAGTAGAGCACCACTTACACTACTCTCCGTCCACCATTCACACCCCCTACTGGGCCTAAAATCCTCAATAAACATTGGTGGTAATACTCGAGTATACCGATTAGTCGATGAGATAACACTCCACTCGACATCACTAACTACCCATGGTTCATTATCTAATCGACCAATCCCTTGTTGGCTCGACTCGATTAACTAGCCAGTGGGGTTTGGGTTCCCAAGATTGTCGATGAGATAACATCTCTAATCGACTGAATCAAAATAAAAGTACGGAGACGGGAATGAGAGGCACCTCCCACTCGGATTGAATGTGGTACATACTGCCGCTCCGCACTTACAACTCAAGTACAGGTATATCAAGTCAATTTCAACAATAAACAAGTATATATCCTATTAGGGCAAGTGCAACAAAGTACACTGTTGCCCAATCAAACAAATTACATATCATTAAATCACATTGGTCAAGTATGGAAAACAAGTATCCAGTTCAATCAGGTATTTGGAAGCACTCACCAAAGGTCTAGTGCCTCTCAAAAGTCACGTTCAGGTCCAACTCCTTGGTTGGAGTCCAAATCTGCGATAAAATATCATTTCTGAATGTAAAATTCTCTAGAGTTCGAAACATAGGAGTTTCGCTTCAAGAAAATCAAGTAAATGTAACTCGTTTAAGTAGTATTCAAGATACTTATCAAATCCCAAAAAATTTATGCTCGCTCGTTTAGTTTCGGTAAGGAAGCGGTTAAAACTTTAGAACTCCCAATGGAGTTGAAAGAACGAGGTAAGGGTACAAGTTCGGCTAAATTCTAACTTATATACTTCGATAAATGAAGACGCAAGCATCCTAGATGATTCAAGTGATAATCACTCTCAAGCCTTACACAAGTCACAAGTATATTTCTCTAGTCCTCGGGCGTAACTTTGGGCAGCACGCCCTTTGTGTTTACCTATTTTCCAGCCATTTATGGCTTCATTGTTTTTCTCAATCAGTCCCAAAGTTGCACACAAAATAATCTCAGTTCAATAGCCATTCAATAGGCTCAAAGTCGTACAAGTATAAAATCAAGCTAGAACAATGTTCGGAAAGGAAGTTTAAGGCATAAAATAAAAGACAGATTTGCCATCACTTAGCGTAATGGGCACAACTGAAGTTACGCTTATTGAATTGGGGTGTAATTTATACCGTTTCGAAGCTAAGACAAAGGGATACAATTTTGATGAAGACCACTCAGTCCAGTTCATAGTGAATCCTGGTCAAATATTCAAATTACTGAACCAGAATCTCATATTAGGGCTAGTTAACCGTACTATGTGTAAATGATAATAACTCAGGCTACCGAAGTCCGATTAAGGCGTTTTCAGGGCCGTTGGAAAGCTAAGACATAGCACTACAACTTCTATGTTTTGACCAAATGCTAATTCAGTATGGATCAGGGTGAAAAGACACAATCAGATTGGTGAAATGTCAAAACTGTCCATAACGTTCTACCTATGGCAGTCAGGGGTATTTTTGTCTTTTCATATGCTACAGTACTCGGATTGAGTTGAATTTTGCAGAAAAATATAAAACATCATTCTCTTCAACTTTCATGTTTTGTGCTATGCCTAATTCGGCTTATAACCTAGTCAAACAAAACCGGTCAGAACAGGGGAGGTGAAAAACTGAAATCTGGAATTTGGGGTTTCAAAGGGAAATCTCTTCATTTCTTGCTTCAATCACTACCACAACCTCTTATACAAACTTACATATACCATATACCATCCAAACAATAGGAATTTCAGGTGAAGCATTCAAACCCTAACTCAAAATTCATCACTACAATCATCCAAAATCACATGAATTAAGCATCACAAGCAAGATTACAAGTTACTACTCAACTTAGACAAGACTAAGGAAATAAATGTGATGGTCAGCCCATATACCTCTCAAAGATGCTTATAAGAGTTATCCACCACCTCTTCTTCTAATCCTTTTGCACACCAAGCTTTCCAAGTGCTCAAAGAAGGATTTAATTGGTTTAGAATCTTGTTTTCTCACTCAAATGGATCAAACTCAAGATGGAATGGAGTTCTTTCTCTTGCTCTCTCGCTCTCTCCCTCAAGCTCACGATTTTCAGCTGGAAAAATGGAGAAGATTGGAGGCTAAGAAAGGTTATAAGACTTGGTCTTGGTTTAGGTCAAAGGTGCTTGGATAGCCTCCACTTGTCACCACCAAAATCCATCTCAATTTTTTTTTCTTTTTTCTTGTTTTCTTGGTCAAATATTGTGGCTGATGTATGAGATATTTTGGGTGTTGATTAGCTGAAATAAAATGAGAAGATTAAGGTAATAATGTATGGGTCAAGTGGTGTGTTTACCCGGTAACAAACGGTACCCGTCGGTTCGAGCCGATTTTCCTTAAATCACGTATACTAGGGTTTAACTTATAATTCACTAACTTATTATTATCACTTCTAATCACACACTTAATATCATCTAAAACTCACTCTTAATCACCAAATTTAGTGCACACATCTCACCGAGTGAGCACACCGTCAAAATACGCAAAAAGCCCTAATTTACCCGAATGAAGAATCTAAAGGGAAAACCCTTGATTCTATGGTGGATTGTAATTACTGAGGGTGTGAATGAGTATTAAAGCTATTAGAAAGGAATAAATGCTAAATAAAAGGAATTTTAAGAAAAATATGAGGGATTTTACAGTTTCATTGGTTACAATTATGGTTTCGATTAAAATATAAGAAATTTAGGAAAACCAGGTAGTCACAAGTAAACTAGGGTTTTTTTTTTCCTTTTGATTAGAATTTAGGGTGTCTAATCTTTAAAACAAAACAATGTCTTAAAACAAAAAATAAAATATAGAAACCGTAATATCCTAAAAGTCGGGGTATCACAATCTACCCTCCTTAAAAGAATTTCGTCCTCGAAATTTATTCATTTATTCGTAAATAAGTATAAGTAAAATAAAATAGCTATAAGGTTCAATAAAAGCATTTTGAAAACACATTGAAAATAACATACTTTCTCTATATACATATCATAGCAATTCACACATCCTACGGGACATTAACTCTAGGTATTGCTCAGACACTACACTTAATCAAAACTTGAAGAAGTACAACCAAGTACGTACACTTGCATGCTAAGGGTTCCCATTCTCACTAAAATCTTCAATATATCCCAAGTCCAGATTATTTGCATTCCCCGTGCCTTGGCTTTCGCCATCCAACCTTATCCTAATAATACTTGAGATATCAACTTATCGTAAAGGTATCACACTTTGGTACTCGGGTACAAGAATCCGAAAATATGATAATTCACCACTCAAGCTGGCCAGTCTTAAGAGCAAATCACCCGTATTAGAGATTCCTACCCAACATACATATCTAAGGCCCCAACAATAGACAATTGTTCCATACTTAACAAGTCAATCCCCACAGTCCGAGAACCCTCTCCCGGCACGAGCTCAATAGGAGCTCTGATACCATCTGTGACGGCCCCACCTTTCCCTAAGGCGAACCAAAGGGTTCGGCGGACCGCCTGCCCAGCTCTCGCCAGGACTCACTCACTCATTGCTCAAGAAAAATAACGTACGTCCATAGAAAAATGCATAACACATCCACTTAAACTACATATATACATTGCTGCTCAAATCCAGATACAATTTGGTTCATGACTGCTCAAATCCACTTCAACTACATATGTACATTGCTGCCAAGAACTTCCTCTTTACTTCAATTAATTGTTAATTAGTGGCTTATAGTTGTTATAGATGTTGTTTTGTGGAAGATTTCATGGGTTGAGCTAGAGTTATGTTCAATTTTAGTTTTCGGATTTCAATTCTGCCCTGTTCTGACCAGTGTCATTCGGCCATGATGGAGACCGAATTGGGCTTAGTTTAAAACATAAAAGTTGTTGATAATTGAGTTATCTAGCTACCTGTAAAATTTCACCTCAATCGGAGCACTGTAGCTTGTGAAATGACTGAAATACCCTTGACTGCCCATGAGCCATGTTCCGCGGACTGCTTTCTGTTTTCGTGGAGATTTTCATTTTTGACCCTGAAAATGCATGATTTGTGTGACAGCCCCACCTCCTCCTAAGGTGAACGAAAGGGTTCGGCGGACCGCCTGCCCAACTCTCGCCGGGACTCAGTCGATTCACACAAACCCAACATAGTACGCGCAATAGGACCTAAAGAAAATGAACAATCGGAAACTACTAAGGTGAGAACATGCCTACCAAACCATAAAATCATAGTCTCAACGGAATACATTTAATAGACAAGGTTAAACACTTATACATATATTTACATTGAAATCTTGAACAAATTAACATACAGTGCGATCCGAGGTACTCACACTACACAAAACACAATTAGGGCTTCGTTTTCAAAAGAGTTTAACAACATGACATATATACTAGCTTGACCCTTTTCTTTCAAAACCGTGATTTCCAAGTTTGTCCCCTGTAAGGAAAACAAAGGCAACAGAAATGGGTGAGCTTATGCTCAATGAGGTACCAAACATATAGGGGTAAAATTATGGCCTTTCACGTTTAATCAATCAGATACATATACCAGATATAAAGGAAAGCATTTAGACACAGTGATTCAAAGGGAAATGATACAAGTGGCTCTCAGGAGCCAGATTTCCATTTGCAGTATTTGATCCGAACCCGTTGACTCTCCGTCAACGTAAATAGAACCAACATATCCGTAGACCCCACTTTACACCAATTTCCGTCCACCAAAACATACCCCTACTGGGCCCGAACTCCATTAAGGAACAGTAATGGTAATACTCGAGTATACCGGAATCAAGAGTCTCAATACCCAAAGATTTCCAAAACAGACTACCGTGGTTCGTTATCTAATCGACCAGGCCCTTGCCGGCCCGACTTGAGTAACTAGCCACAGGTGTTGAGCTCAGAGGTCACAGAAAGGTCGTTGGATACCAGCCTCCAAACGACGTCCGAACAGACTCAGATACAGTTAACAGATTATACACAGTAAATAGGCTTATGGACAGACAAGAGAACGAGTGTGATAAAGTACACCCTCGTTTCAAACATAATAAACATATAGTACAGTCATTTAAATCGCAGATTGCAGGGATAGAAACCAAGTTAAACAGCAAATGAGGGGAGTGGTACACTCACCGGTTCAAGTACAGATACTTCAAAAGTTTTCACTTCAAACTGGCTTTAATCGCCAAGAAATCCTAAAATCATCAAAGTAAAACAATTGAAGGTTTTACATCCAAAATCGAGTAAACGGAATGCACAAGTGAGGCTCGACTACATATTGTACGCCTTTCCAGGTTAAGTACTAGTACAAAAGAATAACATATGACTTTTGAGCAAAAAGGTAACAGTTGGTCCTAGGGTTACAAACAACCCCCAAAACCCTTCATTCACTAAGATCAACTCAATTGAAGGAATCGCGTAGCCCTAAAATTTTGGGCAGCATGCCCTCTGTATTTACCTATTTTTCCAGCCACTTATGGCTTCATTATTTTTCTCAATCAATCCCAAAGTCATACGCAATATAAATTCATCACAACAGCCATTCAATAGGCTCAAAGTCATTCAAGTACAAGATTTAGCTAGGAAAATGACTGGAAATGAGCTTTAAGCGAGGAAACCAAAAAGGCAGATTCACCGCTACTTAGCGTATCGGACCTAACCGAAACTACGCTCATTGGATTGAAGTGCAAGTTAAACCGTTTCGAAGCTAAGATAGAGGGCTATAACTTTGATGAAGACTACTTAGTCCAGTTCTCATCCTAACTAGGTCAAAGTTACCAAAACAACCCCAGATTTTCCAGTTCGAAGCTCACTGTGAAATTCAACTAGCA
The DNA here is from genome assembly GCF_003713205.1 of Coffea eugenioides. Lineage (NCBI taxonomy): Eukaryota > Viridiplantae > Streptophyta > Magnoliopsida > Gentianales > Rubiaceae > Coffea > Coffea eugenioides. The sequence goes on from NW_020861577.1 coordinate 37,920, forward strand.
GTCCTGATTCATTCAAGCATATCTCAGCACACACAACTCCGATTCAGGTAATTCCAAATCCATTTGAAAGCTAAGATACAAATCTATAATTATTAAGAAGACATCAACAACCAAATCAGTAGTATTCCCGGCCAAACTAACCAATTACAGAAGCTGATTATCAGTTTCGGACAGAAACAGGGCAGCAGGGTTATTTCGGTCTTTTCACAGGCTACGTTGCTCCGATTGGACTGAAATTTTGCAGGAAACTATAAAACATCATTCTCTACAATGTTCATGTTTTGTACTAAGCCTAATTCGGCTTCTAACATCACGAACTGGAACCGGGCAGAACTGAAGTTGGAATTTCCAGAAATCTGGAATTTGGGCTATTAGTGCATACCACAACTTTTCTTGCTTCATCCTTTCATTGTTTTCCTCTTAACCAACATGCCAAGTGTTAACTCTAACTAAAACCACGAATCAAAGCTTTAACAATTAATCAAACACATGGTAGGCCACTTAACCAACCCAACTACCACTTCACTGATTCAAGAGATTTAGCCATAGGAAGCATCCATACAACTTCTAGTTTACCCTCAAACCTTTAAATACTTAATATAACACCATAAAAGCAAAGATTAAAGATCACATACCTCTCTTACAAGTTGATTAAGTCACCCAAAACAACCACCAACCAAAAGCTTCAAGGCTTGAAGATCACACACTAGAGTTTGATGGATTTCACTCACTAACTCACTCCTTCACTTTTGATTTTTTTTCCTAAGATTAAACTAGAAGTAAAAAGCAAGAAAATGGAGTTTCTTCTTCTCCTTTGCTGCTCCAAGATGGCCGGCCAGCTTATGAAGGAAATGGAGCAAAAAAAAAATGGTTTTAATTCATCAAATTCTTTGGTCAAATAAGTTGCATGGTTGGTGTCTTGCCACTTGGCACCATCTTGGCCATTCTCTCACTAATCTTTGCCAAATCATGTTCCTATCCTCCAATTCTTTCCCTTATCTTACTAACACCTAATAAATTAATTCCTGTATACAAAACTTAACCTAATTGGCCGAATTTTATCGAACTTATAGCACTAGTGGGTCCCACATCTGGTATACACTCTTAAAATCTTATAAACTAACTTATACTAGAAAAAATGATTTCAAAACCATCTTTACTCATAAAAATTATTTTCACAATTTTTTGAATAAATAAAATGTGGAAAAGCGTGCAATTAAAAAAAATAAAACCTAGCAATTAAGAAAATTACGGGTTCTCACAATTTGGCTTTGGAGTTCTTCATAAGAAATGTAGGTATATGTCTTGGCTTTGAAACGCCATAAGATTCATTTCAATCCGATAAGTGTAGCTTCAGTTGTGGTTGTTATGCCGAAAGGTATATTTTATCGCCTATGATTTGTATGTGAAATTGTGGTTGTTTTGGAATGTGAGTTGGTGTTTGATTGTAGGATGGAAAGTAAAGAAAGTAAGGGAAAACGCTCTCCATTTGTTTTTTTGTATTTTGAGTGCGTAAAAGTGAGATTTGAAATGTGATTTGGTGATGCGCTGGACTTATTTTGCTAGGACATACTTAGGTCCACTTTAATGGTGTTATTTGAGCTACCTTTCATTTGAACTTCTACATTTTTGCATGGTGAATGGGACAACTGTTTAAGCATGATACTTAAGCGAGAGGAGAGTGTCAAGTTTTGAACTTCAAATGGTTACTCATTTCTTTCCGAAACAAAGAAGAATTGCCTAGCGTTTCTCGGCCGTAAAACCTAATTTTATCAAGCGAGGCTTAAGGTGTGAATTTAGAGTTTATTTATTTCCCTTTTCTCGGCCGTAAAATCTAAATGTACACTTTTACTTTAAAACTCACATTTATATATTGTACTAGTAAGTATTCGGATTTTCTTTGAATTAATTAAACTTTTAATGGTTGAACTGTGATAGTTTCCCTTGGTTATATTAGGGTTCCTTGGTGATTGAGGGTATCACCCGGAAGAATACTTTGGACGTTCTTTTATTTAAATAGGTGAGTGTTCTTTGTACGTTATGTTTCCATTGACTATGTGACTTATTGTGGATATTGATTAACTGCTAAATGTTTTCAATCATTGCTGAAATTGAGTTTTCTAGGCGAGTGTGTACTTTATCGCACTCGACCTAAATGAATGTGAAATTTACAATGATTGAATGATTATATGTGCATGAATGTAAGCCTGATGGCTGAACTGGGCCCTGCCCTTCGTTACCGATCGACTCGAGCCAGAAGCGGATTCGGTCGGGCGATTTGGTAACCCTGGGTGAATGATTGGTATACTCGAGTATTACCTTGTTGTCGGGTGGAGTCCGGCCAACGTCCGGAAGGGGGTGAAATGAAATGAATGAACGAGTGGTAATGTAAATGAAGGGGTTGTACTTACAAAAATGCATTTTCAAATGATTGGAGGAATAAGGAAATGAAAGGAGAATGAATGAATGAATGGCTCCATGTGAGCACGTATCCTTTTAATGAATGTGCTATTATCACTTTACATTGTAAATGTTTCTTGAATTATTGGATATCTATGGTTAATGCACTAGACTTATTATTTGATTATGTGTTTGGAACCTCACTGAGCTTTTAACTCATTCTGTTAGTTTTGTTTTCCTTAACAGGGGATGCGAGCAAGGACGAGAGATCTATACAGACTAACCTAGTCTAGTTCTTTTGAATTTTGTAATGGTTCTCGCTCTAGTGCTTGAATATGGTTGGATGTATTAAGAACTGAGAACTTTCGTTTTATTTAGGGATTGTATATTATTTTGATATAGAAATGAATGTAAATATGTGTTTCAAGTTTCGGAATTTTATTTTTTTTTTATCCTCGAGGTTATTTCTTATTTCTTTTGAAGAGTTTGAGTGAGTCCTGGCAAGAGTTGGGCAGGGGGTCCGCCGAACCCTTTGGTTCGCCTTAGGGGAAAGTGGGGCTGTCACACTTACAATGAACCTCACCCCACTAAGACTACAAATCTTCCTTGGAGAGTGTTTTCTCACTAAAACTACTCTAGATCTTTTGTATCTTCAGTGTACAAAAGTTTTTTGAAGATTTGACTAGACTCTATTTATAGGAGACCAACAAAGTGCTTCATTAATGCTTCCAACGGATAGAAAGTAGCTGAACAGTCAACTAGCCGTTGGAGTATCGGACGTCCGGTACTCCTGTTTTTTGCGTCCGACAGGAGGCAGTGAGTTTGAGAAATTTTCTTCAATTCTATCGAACATCCGGTGCAAGCTCTTTGTGCGTCCGACAGCAAACAAAGAGATTTGAGAAATCATCTTGTTTCTATCGGACGTCCGGTGGAGACATATTTAGCGTCCGATGGTTTCGTTGACTTTGAAGGATCCTATCGGACGTCCGATGCTTGCGTCCGATCGAGGTCAGTGATCCAGGGGGAAAGTCTTATTTCCTTTGGACGTCCGGTGGTGGGTTCTTCATGCGTCTGAAGTTACGCAATGATTATCGAACGTCCGATCCAAGCGTCCGACAGCTTTCAGCAGCCTTTGACCCTTTCAATTGCACTTGATCTTTGAATATGATTTATTTACAACTGAAAGTATTTCTTGAAGAGATATTAGTATTATCCATTGTTTTGTAAACATCAAAAGTTAGGGACCAAGGTCAACATTCTCCCCCTTTTGATGATGACAAAAACAATGGATGGAAGAAGGAAAAAGATTGAGCATATGAGCATAAGCTCCCCTCACTCATTGCATCCAAACTTATGATCTCAGAATAACTCCCCCTTACACATAGCATCCATTTCTCCCCCTTTTTGTCATCATAAGATGAGAGTAAAAAATCTCATACCGTAATCCAGCAAACAATAAACAGAGAATCCAATATTCTAAACAAAAAACAGAGAAATGATACCAGAATTCAGCAATCACCAACATACCAATATATCACAGAGATTTGATACCAAAAAGAAGTACCAACATATCACAGAGAGTTTAACAAAGCAAATCATCATTAAATCAGAATTGTTCTTTTCTCTCCCTTTTTGACATCATACAAATTCAGTAATATTAAAAATATCAAGATAAACTCAGTTCAAAGCATCAGAAACATCAAAAGAGAATTACAAAAAAGTATTATGAACAAGAATCTCATCAATCTTACCAATATCTCCTACTTGTTAGAGTTAGTATCATGTCTAACTATCCACATGCATTTCATGCCTCTTCTCATGTTCTTTCTCACATAACAATAACTTTTCATGTGACCTTTTTGACAACAAAAATTACACATAACCAAAGAGTTATTTACATGAACAGGTTTAATAAATCTTACTTGTTTTCTCTTATAAATAGCAAATTCATTTGCACCAGAATTCAATTTCTTCTTATGAGTGTCAAGAAGAGCCTTTGATTTATTACCTTGAAAGCAGTCGTGTTTTTTATGTTGGAGCAAGTCATTTAAATTATCCATTCTACTTTTCAAATCACCTTGTTCCTTTTTGAACATTTCACAAAATCTTGTTTTTCTATCAAATTTATTTTGTAAATCAATCTCATTCTTTTTAAAGAAATCATTTTCAGTTTTCAGCTTTTTGTTTTGTTGAAAAAGATTTGCATTATCTTGAAGCAAAAAACTAATTTTTTGTTTTAACTCCTTGTTTCTAGTATAAAATTCTTTCAAACTATCATGCAATTTTATAATAAAATATTCAAGATCATCATCAATTTCATCATCACTTTCAAATTGAGAGTTAGAAGATGTTATCTCATCATCTCCAATGGCCATAAAAGTTAATTGAGCAGATTCTTCTTCCTCTTCAATTTCACCATCGGAGTTGCACTCATTCCATGTGAATTGAAAGTTGTTGAATCTTGGCTTTCTTTCACCGTTCCTTTTCTTCATTGGACACTCACTCATGTAGTGTCCAAGTTGGTCACATTCATAGCATTTGTCATCTTGCTTTTTGTTGGTCTCATATCTTCCTTTGTTTCTTGCATTGTTGAATTGATTAGAATCTGAATTGCTAGGTCCTCCTCTTCTAAATCTCATTTTGTTGAGGATCCTCTTGAAACTTCTTGTGATGAGAGTTAGATCACTATCATCAACTTCCGCATCTTCTTCATCTAGGGAGGCAGAATCATCTTCATCTTGAGATGCCTTTAGAGCAATGCTCCTTCTTACTTTCGCATCCTCTTCCTCTTGCACTTAGGACTTAAGCTTCAGCTCATAAGAGGTTAGAGAATTAATAAGAGATTCAATAGGCAAGGAATTCAGATCTCTTGCCTCTTCAATAGCAGTCACTTTACTTTCCCAATCTTTAGACAGAGCAATCAAGATTTTTCTGTTTTTCTCTCCTAAGGTATATTCTTTTTCCAAAACCTCTAAATCTTTAATAAAATCATTAAATCTATAATACATTTTATCAATATTTTCATGAGATTCCATCTTAAACGACTCATATTTAGTAATCAGGATAGATTTTTTCTGTTCTCTAACATTCTCACTACCTTCATGAATTTCTTTCAATTTGTCCCAAATTTCTTTAGCTGACTTGCAACCCTTGACTCTAATAGATTCATTTGAGTCTAAAACACAATATAACACATTCATGACTTTTGCATTTAAGGTGAGATGAGCTATATCCACAGCAATCAGTTCACTTCTTGTTTTTTGTCTAGATTTATGAGCATTTTCATCTATAAGAGAGGCATCATATGGACCTTCACTAATAATAAACCACAATTCAATATCAATTGATTGCAAAAAGATAATCATTCTTTCTTTCCAACTCACATAATTTGACCCATTAAACATAGGTGGTCTAATGACAGGATGTCCTTCAAAAAAGCATGGCATTATTGGTTGTCATTTTTACTCCAAAGCCGATTGAGCTTAATCTCTAGGAGACCAAGCTCTGATACCAATTGTAAGGATCGAAGACAACTAAGTGGAAGAGATAAACAATGTAAAGATCACAAACGTAACAATAAGTAAATAAAAAAGGAAAGAATTGCAAACCAATTAACTACCCAACTCCTCTTGAGCTTGTAGATTAATTCAAACAAACTTCTTCAAATTGATGAATTACAATCACTCTTGTGTACAAAGGAAGGTTCACCTCCTCTTTGCCCCGAACTCCACTCGGTCAAACTAAGAAGTTTTACTATCCCTTAGGACAACCCTCACAGAGCTACACTCTTGAAGTATTCACTCACAAATGAAAAGCTTACAATGAACATCACCCCACTAAGACTACAAATCTTCCTTGGAGAGTGTTTTCTCACTAAAACTACTCTAGATCTTTTGTATCTTCAGTGTGCAAAAGTTGTTTGAAGATTCTGACTATACTCTATTTATAGGAGACCAACAAAGTGCTTCATTAATGCTTCCAACGGATAGAAAGTAGCTGAACAGTCAACTAGCCGTTGGAGTATCGGACGTTCGGTACTCCTGTTTTTTGCGTCCGACAGGAGGCAGTGAGTTTGAGAAATTTTCTTCAATTCTATCGGACGTCCGATGCAAGCTCTTTGTGCGTCCGACAGCAAACAAAGAGATTTGAGAAATCATCTTGTTTCTATCGGACGTCCGGTGGAGACATATTCAGCGTCCGATGGTTTCGTCGACTTTGAACGATCCTATCGGACATCCGGTGGTGGGTTCTTCATGTGTCCGAAGTTACGCAATGATTATCGGACGTCCGATCCAAGCGTCCGACAGCTTTCAGCAGCCTTTGTCCCTTTCAATTGCACTTGATCTTTGAATCTGATTTGCTTCACAACTGAAAATATTTCTTGAAGAGATATTAGTATTATCCATTATTTTGTAAACATCAAAAATTAGGGACCAAGGTCAACAGGATTCAATTCACAAATTAGTCAAATTCCAGCCTCAATTTGCTGCTCATCCAGTCCAAAGACATAACAGGTATGGCAAATCAGTCAACTTTGAAAAATCACAAATATTCATAGAATTTGAGAAAAATTATGAAATTTTCATGGTAGAAAGTACTCTGAATGTATTTTCAAACGCAACAAACAAAACTCAATTCTGACTTTTTTACACCAAGATATAACAGATTTCATAAGACTGCCCAAGGTTCCCTGCGGACAAATTTTCAGCAGCACTTCCTTTGTGTTTACCCATTTTTTCCAGCCAATTCAAGGCTTCATTCTTACCACAAAATAGCCTCAACTCAAGCATATACATACCAGGCCAACAACTCACTAAATCAAGCATATACATAGAATATAAGCATCACCTCCGTTTCCCAAATCCCAGGGCAACGAGTGAAAATCGTTAACATTCGTGGTTCATTTTTCAACCCAAATGTAAGTTCATTAGGTGACCAAGTGAGTGGTTAGATCTACTCAATTCACCATGCACGTTAGGCCCAAAATGTAGTAAAAGTTCATAAGAAAACAAGTTTAACAAGTGCAAGTAAGTTGAGCAAAAGGAAAATCTCATTTAAGTTCAAAGTCTTCTTCGCAGGTGAAACAGTTGCGCCCGCGTAGTCTCGAGAAAACGGCCATATCTCACTGTAGGAAGGTTAAAATCAGGTGCCGTTAGTGGCGTTGGAAACTAGACTTGAAGAGCTTTGTAACGGTACCAAATTCACACTCTAGTTCCTCTCCTATCAATACCAGTGATTCAGGAATTTTGGCTGATTTTTCAGTTTTGATCAGCTCCAAAACCCTAACAAAGTTGCTCTATTTCCTCTTGCCAACTTCACTTGTTTTGGCTCAAATTCATCCAATTCAACCTCCTAGATTTCATATACAGGGGATCAAGTTATCTAGCACCATTGGGACTTAAAATGTAACATACATAATGCTTAAGTGAACCAAAACAATCTAGCCAACAAAGGAGAACCAAAACAGTCCACTAGTTGCCCAAAATGTGACGCCCCGAAAAAAAATAGGGTTCTCATTTTATGTATATTTTGTTGGACGAGCGGAGTAACACAGTTTTCAACTCGGAAAAGAAAAGAAACGTTTGAAAAAAAAACAGGGGGCCAAATCCGGCCAGTTTTTGGCCGGATACCTGGCCGGATTGCCTTGGAGTTTTGAAAAAAAAACGAGTTTAGCCTCTGCCTTGAATCCAGCAGGACATCCGGCCAGATTCCGGCCGGATTCTGACGTGGCAGGCGCGGCAGCCACTTTTGACCAGCTATTTGTCTTGATAAATATCTTGTTTTGGCTGTTTTTGCTCTTCATTTTGCACCCTCCTTGGCCGGCTGTATTGGAGAGAAAACAAGAAAGGAAAAACTCCATTTCTTCCCTTTGATTTCCTTCTTTGAATCTTGAGTTTTAACCGTTGGTTTTGGAAAATATTTCACACAAGTGCTCTCTAGGGTGGTTTAAAGCTTTTGATGGACTGATTTTGGATGGGAAGCTCTAAGTGGATAGCTTTCTTGATTTTGAGGTAAGTTAGATAAACAAGTTCCATTTTGTTCTAATATTGGTTAATTGGTGGTTTGTGGTGATTAAATGTGTTGTATTGTGGAGTATTATATGGGTTGAAGGAGTTTATGGTAATTTTCTGATTTATTGGATCTTTTTCCGATTTTATATGATTATGCTTCATTGGTCTTGAATTGAGAACTTATGATGGTGTTAAATGAAGCTATTGGGCGTTAAATACACTTGTTTGCGGAAAATTTCAGGGTTGTGCGGAAATTCCGGTTTCTAGGGTTTTATTAGGGGATTTTCCAATGGTGGATTTCTAAGGCTTTGATTGAAGGATTTTGTAGCCTAAATAGATATGTTTTATGGTTTGTGAATTGTATGAGCAATTGTGGTTAATTGCTATGTGATTGGGTTTGGTTGTAGGTTGGACAATAAAGGAATGAAGGGGAAATGCTGTCCGATTTTGAATAGCGTTGGTTACCTTAAGTTTCAATGAAAGGCTTGGACTTGAATGATGGAGGATTATGAGCCGTGGAGGTGAGTGACCTTAAACTATTTCCAACGTTACTTTAAAATGTTTCTTGCATCGTTTCTTTGATTGCATATCCTGTGTGCCGGCATATAAGTTCTTGACATGTTTTGGCTCAAATGAGTATTTGGAATTCGTGTGCTGGACCCCAACGTCTCCTCCACCGTTTAATGTTCCTGTAGAGCACCAATGGGCTCTTTCTCACTGTTCAATGTTAAATGTTCAATGTTAAATGATTGTTTGGAGCGTTGGACGTCTAAGTACCATGATTTCACTGGCTCACGAGAGCAATGAAAGTGCATTGATTACTGAATCATGACATTATTGAAATGAACGATTGTGAAACTGATTTGACAACTGATTTTATTGGTTACTCGCCGAGCTTCTAGCTCACCCCAAAATGTTTTATTCCCCTCCACAGGGCTCAAGGCGAAGGAAGGGCTTGTAGTGTTTATTCATGGATTATCTCATGTATGGATTGAATTTGGATTCCTTTTGTGTAATCATTCATATTGGGATTGTATTGAACGTTTAGAATTGATTGGATGTGTAATAGTCTAGTTTTGGACTTCCTCCTGTATAATAATTGTGATCAAGGCTCAGAGTGGCGCAGTGGAAGCGTGGACGCTTCGCTTTTGATATGAAATTCTTGGAGGATGTGATGTAAAATACGAGATTTATATTGTAATTTACTTGAGGACCGTAGTGAACGACTGAGTCCTGGCGAGAGCTGGGCAGGCGGTCCGCCGACCCCTCTGGTTCGCCTTAGGGGGAGGTGGGGTCGTGACACAAAACAACCACTTTGCTTGCTTCATTTCCATCTCAACTCACACATAAACTTAACCAATGTTTAGCCAAGTTTCCTAGGCTTAATTAAGGTGCAAATGGGTCACAAAAATCAAGGAAAACACTCCACTCCATGGCTGGTCAGCAAAGAGAAACCAAAACAGTCCACAAGTTCCCTTGCAACACCAACCTTCATCCCTTCATTATAGTTAACTTAAGCATCATTCCAAGAGTTGTCCTTAGCTCAAAAAGGGTCCAAAACATGTTAATACATCAAGTAAAACCATAAACAAAGCTTGGACAAAATATCAAACACATGGTATGCAAAACAACCAACCCTACTTCCACTTGTTTAGTTCAAGAAGTTTCACCACAAATATCATCCATTCAACTCCTAGTTTGCCATTAAAACTTTAAACACTTGATATAATACTATAAAGCTAAGATTCAAAGATCATTTACCTTCCTTAAGTGAAGTTTGAATCACCCAAAAGGCACCAAAACAAAAGCTCCAAGCTTGAAACACACACTAGGCTTGAAGGTAGTTAACTCAACTAAGCTAGGTTCCTTCACTTTTGATTTTTGCTCAAGGATCAAGCTAGGGTTTTAAAGCAAAAAAAATGAAGTTTTCTCTCTTCCTTGGGAAGCTTCAAGTTTCGGCCAAGCTAGGGAAATAATGGAGCCAAGAAGGGTTTAAATTTCCTCTAATTCCTTTGGTCAAAAGGTTGAATGGCTAGGGTTTGGCCACATGGCCCAATCTTGGCCCTTTCTTCCTTTAATCTTTGACTAATGAAGTTTCTACACTCCAAATGTCCCAATGTCCATTTAACACCTCTAAACTATCATATAAAGTCCCAACCATAAATAAAAGGACATTTGGTCAAAGTGTATGTGGTGAAATAAAATAAAGCCAACTCAAGGAAATGTTACAATTCAAGTAAAAGCAATAAAATACAATGCAAGGAAATGTTATAATTGATTTAATCTTAGGGCAATGCAAGTTGTGAGTACCCGTAAATTTTCCTAATTTTATCTTATTTATTTTATTTCCTCGCGTGTATTTTTCTTCATTATACCTTACTATTTTGATTTTCCAGAGATTTTATAAGTGAATAGAGTTTTTAAATCATTTTCCTAGTTTAAGTTAGTTCATGATAAGTTTGAAGTGTATTATTGACGTGGGACCCGCTAGTGCGGTAAATGCGATATATTTTTGACAACTTGTTGGAGTTTTGTATCAAGTGATATTATTTTACAAGGTGCTAGGATACAATTAGAAGTTAGCTAGATAAATTACCATTGGTAGACAAAGGATGAGAATGAAACCCTAAGGTGCCATTTGTTACAAAATCATTGGAAGTTGGACTTGCCTAACTTTCTTACCTTCACTAAATACCAAAAATTTGACCAAAATTTCCCAATTTCTTCTTCCTTCTTGGCCGACCACATTGAGAGAGAAAAGAGAGAAAACCTTTCATTTTGCCACTTCAATTCTTGTCCAAATCTTGAGTTCCAACCAGTAACATCTCAAATCACTCCATAAAAACTCTTTACTAGGAAGGATTAAAATGGTTGGTGGAGTTGTTTTGAAGGAGGAACCCCTAAGCTACTACCTTTCTTGAGATGTCAAGGTATTTTGCTTGGAAACTCACTCTTTGTTCCTAATAATGGTAGATTAGTAACTTGTGGTGGCTAAATAGGTTGTTTTATGGAAGATTTCATGGATTAAAGTGGAGTAGATAAATTTCTGATTTTTTGGGAGATTTTTCTATTTTCATATGATAGTTATGGTTGGCCTTGGATTGATAGCTCTAAATTGTGTTAAATGGAGCCTTTGTGCGTTAATTGTGGTTGTTTGCGGAGAATTTCCGAATTTGTGCTGAAATTCTAGTTTAGGGTTTCTTCTTACCCTGTTCTGCCCGGTTCTGTTCGGCCATGATGGAGGCCGAATCAGCCTTCGGTTAAAACATGTGTGAGAGCCCGTAATTTTCCATTTTAGGGTTTTATTATATTCAATGGCTTGTTTTCTGCACTTTCTGTATCCGAAAAATTTTCTAGATAATTTTTATGAGTAAATAGAGTTTTTAGATGAGTTTTCTAGTATCGGTTAGGTTTTGAGAAATTAAGAGCGTATACCGGACGTGGGACCGCTAGGGCGAAAAGTTCGGTAAAATTCGGCCAACTAGGGTAAGTTTTGGATACTGGAATTAATTTACCGGGTGTTAAGAGATACGTAGAGATTGCAATTTGGATTGATGTGAGAGGGAACAAAGGGATAGAGATGCATTAATAGAGTGACAAGTGTCACTTGGACATTGGTGGTACTTTTTTACTACTATTCCCACTTTTACCATTTGGTTAAAATAACTCAAAATTGACCACAAATTCACTCAAAATTTGCTCTTCATAGCCGGCCCTCTCCTCCAAGAAAGAAAGAAAGAAAACTCTTCAAATTCTTGCCTCCATCTTGCTCAAATTCAACTAATCAACCACTTACTCTTACTTTTGTTCCATAGAAAACCTTAAGTGAGTGTTTGTGTGGGGTTTGGTGGAGTTGTTTGGAAAGCTAAGAGGACTTGTTGCTCTCTCTCTCTTGTTTCTAAGGTGAGTTGTGAAGAACCACTCTCCTCCCTTTATTGATGCTTAAATCATGCTTAGTGGTAGTATGAGATGCAATTTTATGGATTATTTCTTGATTTGTGGTTGAATTGATGAAGTTTTCTAATTTTTGGGGATTTTTCTGTTTTAATATGAATATGATTGTGTGGCTATGTATGATGATTGGAAATGGTATGTAAGGGACCTAGGAGGTGGAAAAAGTGGTTAATTGCAATCAATTGCTGTTTTGGAAGAAAATTGAAAAAATTAGGGTTTGATGTTCTTCATTCTGCCCGAATTTGTAGCTCATAGATAGAGGCCGAATTGGCCTTGCCTTAAAACATGAAAGTTTTAGGGAATAATATTTTAGAGGTGCCTAAAAAATTTCAGGTCAATCTGAGTAGTGTAGCTTGAGAAACGTCGAAATTACTCTTGCTGTCCTGGTTTTACCCGAATGTAAGAATTGCGGCTGTAATTGATTGTTTTGGTTGGAATTTCTTCCGAATTGGTTGTTGAGGTCTTCTAATGAAATGTATCCCTGTTTCTTAGCTTTCATCTGGTTTTGGAATTTCTGGATTTGGATTTAGGTAGCCTGATTTATGATGTTTGCACTAGAATACGTTCTGTGAATCTGTTTTGCGGTTCTGGTGTAGTAGATTACAATTTTGACCTGGTTACACTCAAAACTGGGTTAAGTGACCTTCTGTAATATTGTAGCCCTATCTTTTAGCTTCGAAACAGTGGGTCTTGTACCTTCATCCGATAATCGTAGTGCCTTTGGTGCCATTACCGCAAAGTGATATCAAAAACTGTTTTTTTCCGGGTTAACACTAACTTCATTTCCGGATTTTTCTGGTTTCCTCTATTGCTTGTGTATGCTTAGGGAACCCTGTTTTGGTAGTATGTAGAATTGGTTTATGACTTGTAATCGAGTCTTATTGTGTTTATTTGAATAGTTTAGGGCTTGACTTTCATATCCGGTCATTTCCTAGCTAAATTTTGTACTTGAATGCCATTAAGCCTAGTGAACGGCTTTTGGGAATGAGATTATTTTTGTACGAGATGTTGGGACTGATTTGAGGAAATAATGAAGCCATGATGGCTGGAAAATAGGTAAACACAAGGGATATGCTGCCGAAATTTTTACTTGAATGCTAGTTGGATTTACTTGTGATTTGAGCGAAGGGCTTTTGGGTTGTTGAGCCTAGGTCTTCATGTTATCTTTTCGTTTCCAAAAATCATGTTTTGCACCCTTGCTTTAGTAATTATTTGGCGAGGCATACGACTGGTAGTCGAGCCTCACATGTGCATTCCGTATACTCGATTTTTGAAAGAGGAACCTTCAATTGTTTTCCTTGGATTATTTTAGGGTTTCTTGGTGATTAAAGCTCTCTTTTGGGAGGTATCTGTACTGACCCCGGTGAGTGTACCACTCCCCTTATTTGTTGATTAACTTGGGGTCTGTATATGCAATCTGTGATATGATCGAATGTACTATCTGTTTATTCTGGTTGAGACGAGGGTGTACTTTATCACACTCGTTCTCTTGTCTGTTCATATGCCAATTTACTATGTAAAATTTGAATCTGTTATCTGTATCTGTATCTGTTCGGACGTCGTTTGGAGGCTGGTATCCAACGACCTTTCTGTGACCTCTGAGCTCAACACCTGTGGCTAGTTACTCAAGTCGGGCCGGCAAGGGCCTGGTCGATTAGATAACAAACCACGGTAGTCTGTTTTGGGATCTTTGGGTATTGAGACCCTTGATTCCGGTTTACTCGAGTAATACCATAGTGCAAGTGTTTGGATTTCGGGCCCGGTGGGGGTATGTGAGGAGGAAGGAATCGAAGAAAGTGGAGTCTACGGTATTGGTTACTTCTGTAACGTTGACGGAGTGTCAACTATTATTTCGATCAAGCTTCGGTGACGCAAATGGGAATTTGGCTCCTGAGAGCCACCTGTATCCTTCCTATGTGAATCATTGGTTCCTTTACTTTACATCTGGCATGTGTATCTGATTTGTTAAATGTGAAATGCCATGATTTTACTGCTATATGTCTGGTACCTCATTGAGCGCAAGCTCACCCCTTTCTGTTCCTTTTTGTTTTCCTTACAGGAAAATAAATACTTTTGGGACTGGATTTGACAATTGGTTGCCGAATTGAGCTAGTTGGGCATATCTTTTGTATAGCTCATTGATTGAAACCCTAAATGTACTTTTGGGGCGTTTTCTCTTTTGATTTGGCAAACCGTGTATATATTAACTTTTGAAAACTCTTGTATGACACTTTGGATTGTAATTGCTAAAGTTCAAGATGTGAATGTTTGCTTGATATTTGGTTGGGTTCTGACGGGTCGGTTACTAGTCATGGCCGACTCCGGATTTCATTTTTTTTATTTTGGGTTATTTTGCCATTTTGACTTGTTTACGCGCGTTTGTAAGTTCCGGAACGCGATAGACCGCTCTAAACTGCACCGTTAGTCCTGACGAGAGCTGGGCAGGCAGTCCGCTAACCCCTTTGGTTCGCCTTAGGGGAAAGTGGGGCTGTCACAACATGAAAGTTGTAGGAAATGATGTTGTAGCACATGAAAAGACAAAAATACCCCTGACTGCCATAGGTAGAGCTCTGTGGACAGTGTTGACATTTCACCAATCTGACCGCGTCTGTTCCCCCTGATCCGTACTGAATTAGCCTTTGACCAAAATACAGAAGTTGTAGTGCTATGTCTTAGCTTTCCAACAGCCCTGAAAACACCTCAATCGGACTTCGGTAGCCTGAGTTATTGTCGTTTAAGTATAGTACAGTTAACTAGCCTGATTGTGGGATTCTAGTTCTGTAATTTGAAATTTTGATCTGGTTACACTACGAACTGGACTGAGTGGTCTTCATCAAAGTTGTAGCCCTTTATCTTAGCTTCGAAATGGTATAAAATTCACACCAATTTGATAAGCGTAGCTTTGGTTGTGTCCGATAAGCTAAGCAACGTCAAATCTGTCTTTTGTTTTATGGCTTAAACTTTATTTCCGGACATTTTCCTAGCTTGATTTTGTACTTGTACGACATTGAGCCTATTGAACGGCTATTGAAATGAGATTATTTTGTGTGTGAAGTTGGGGCTGATTTGAGGAAAAATGAAGCCATGATGGCTGGAAAAGTAAGGAAATTTAGGGGGAAATACTGTCCAATTTTCTAGACCGTCTGATTTCTTTAAGTTGGAGTTGCATTGTGGTAGAATGAGGGGGTTTGGGGTTGTTTGTAACTCTCGTACCAACTATTATCCGTTTGTTCAAAAATTGCATTTTATTCTTTTGTACTCGTATATAACTTGGAAAGGCACCCGACTAATAATCGAGCCTCACTTGTGCATTCCGTTTACTCGGTTTTGGATGTGGAAACTTCAACTACTTTACCTTTGTTATTCTTAGGGTTTCACGGTGATTAAGGCCACTTTAGGTGAAAATTTTGACGTACCTGTACTTGAACTGGTGAGTGTACCACTCCCCTCATTTGTTGCTTAACTTGGTTTCTGCACCTACAATCTGTGATTTGAATGACTGTACTATCTGTTTATTCTGTTTGAGACGAGGGTCGACTTTATCACACTCGTTCTCTTGTCTGTCTGTATGCCTATTTACTGTGTATAATCTGTTATGTGACGCCCCGAAAAGTATGAGTGCGAGAACCCGAAAATTTTCTAATTTTCTAGGGTTTCTTTTATTTAATCGCCCGCCTTTTCTACAGTTTCTTTATTAGAAAAATTCTCCAGATAAAGTTTATGAGCAAAGATAGTTTTAAAATGATTTTTCTAGTATCGGTTAGTTTTTGAGAAATTACGAGCGTATTTTGGACGTGGGACCCGCTAGTGCGGTAAATGCATTATATTTTTGACAACTTGTTGGAATTTTGTATTAAGTGATATTATTTTACAAAGTGTTAAGATATTTGTATTGGAGAAACAAAAAGATAAGTTTTAAACCTAAAGGTGACAAGTGTCACCATAAGATTTAGTCTTGAGTTTGACTACTATTCATAACTTTACCATTTAATTAAAATTGGCCAAAAATCTCTTCATTTTGCAAGCTTCTTGGCCGAATTCTCTTGCTCAAAAAAGGGAAGAAAAGCTCTCAATTTTCTAGTCTCCAATCTTGCCCAATCTTTCAATTAAACCGATTAATCTTCCAATTACTCCATAAAACCTCTTAGTTTGGTGGAGTTGAGCTTGGTTGTGAAGTTGTTTGGAAAGCTAAGGTGACTAGTTGCTCTATCTCTTGTATTGCTAAGGTGAGTTGTGAAGGACCCCTCTCCTTCCTCTAATGATGTTCAATTCACGATTGGTGGTGGTATAAGATGCACTTTTATGGATTATATCTTGATTTTTGGTTGAATTGGTGAAGTTTTATAATTATTGGGGATTTTTCTGTTTTCATATGGACATGATTGTGTGGCTATATATGATGATTGGAAATGATGTTTAAGGACTCTTTGAGGTGGAAAAAGTGGTTAATTGCAAACAATTTCTGTTTTGGAAGAAATTTTGGAAAGTTAGGGTTTATGATGATAACATTCTGCCCGAATTTGTAGCTCATAGATAGAGGCCGAATTGGCCTTGGCTTAAAACATGAAAGTTGTAGGGAATGATAGTTTAGAGGTGCCTACAAAATTTCAGGTCAATCGGAGTAGCGTAGCTTGAGAAAAGTCGAAATTACTTTTGCTGTCCTGGTTTTACCCGAATGTAAGAATTGCGGTTGTAATTGATTGTTTTGGTTGGGAATGCTTCCGAATTGGTTGTTGAGGTCTTCTGATGAAATGTAGCCCTGTTTCTTAGCTTTCAGCTGGTTTTAGAATTTATGGATTTGGACTTAGGTAGCTTGATTTATAATGTTTCCGCTAGAATGCGTTCTGTGAATCTGTTTTTGCAGTTCTGGTGTAGTAGATTGCATTTTTGACCTAGTTACACTCGAAACTGGGTTGAGTGACCTTCTGCAATATTGTAGCCCTATCTCTTAGCTTCGAAACGGTGGGTCTTGTACCTTCATCAGACCATCATAGTACCTTTGGTGCCATTACCGCAAAATGATATCAAAAACTATTTTTCTGGTTTTGAGCTTCACTTTCATTTCCGGACTTTTCCCAAGCTTGACTTGTACTAGTACTACTTGAAGCTTGCTGAATGGCTATTGGATGAACTTGTTGTTGTGTGTGTACCTTTGGGATTGGCTGAGGAAATAATGAAGCCATGATGGTTGGAAAAGTTAGCAAATTCAGGGGAAGTGCTGTCCGAACTTTGAAGGGACTTGTTTGCATTGAGTTTGTGATCTAAGGCTTGGATTTGAGCAAGGCAATGCTATATGATGGATAGTTTCGGAGCCGTGGAGGTGAGTGACCCTAAACGATTTCCAAAGTACTTGTGAAATGTTTCTTGCATTATTTATTCGATTGCATATCATGCGTGCTTGCATGTGGATTCATGACATGATTTGGCTTCAATGAGTTCTGGGAAAGTTCAATGAGTGTCAACTACTACGTGATCAAGCTCCTGATGATGAATGGAAGTTGGCTCCTGAGAGCCATCCGTATCCTTATGCTTTGGAATGATTATTGCTTATTGGATTATTGTTGACTTTGAAAAACTTTTACACTCGCTCATTTTGAGATTTCTACTTGACGTGTTATTGCTCACGTTTATGGACTCTTCATGCTCGTTACTTTGCTATATCGAAAACTTGTACTTATAAATAATGGTCAATTTGCTATTTGGAACCTCACTGGGCTTTTAGCTCATACCACGCTATTTGTTTTCCTTACAGGGGGTACGAGCGAGGCATGAGACATGTAAAGACTAGCATAGTCTAGTTGTTTTGACTTTTGACTTTTGACTTGTACTCGCACTATTCCTCGAATAGAATGTTTTGTAGTTGGATTGTATACGCCTTGAACCAGTTTGAGTATATTGAGACTTTGTACCTTGATTTGTATCAATGTAAATTATAAGTTTGAATTGTGGATGTTATTCATGGTTCATGAATGTGTGCACATGATTTGAGTGAGTGAGTCCTGGCGAGAGCTGGGCAGGCGGTCTGCCAAACCCTTTGGTACGCCTCAGGGGGAGGTGGGGTCGTCACAGGGATCATGGATCAGAGTGGCGCAGTGGAAACGTGGACGCTTCGCTTTTGATATGTAAATGTTGGAACATTTGAGTTATATTTGATGTAATATTTGAGATTTATATTGTAATTCATTTGAGGAATGTAATGAACGACTGAGTCCCGGCGAGAGCTGGGCAGGCGATCCGCCGAACTCTTTGGTTCGCCTTAGGGGAAGGTGGGGCTGTCACATGTTATCTGTATCTGAGTCTGTTCGGACGTCGTTTGGAGGCTGGTATCCAACGACCTTTCTGTGACCTCTGAGCTCAACACCTGTGGCTAGTTACTTGAGTCGGGCCGGCAAGGGTCTGATCGATTAGATAACGAACCACGGTAGTCTGTTTCTAGGAATCTTTGGGTATTGAGACCCTTGATTCCGGTATACTCGAGTATTACCACTTCTGTTTCTGTTGAGGTGTTCGGACCCGGTAAGGGGTATGTTTGGTGGACGGAATTTGGTGTAAAGTGGGGTCTACGGACATGTTGGTTCTATATACGTTGACGGAGAGTCAACGGGTTTGGATCAAGTTCTGCCATGGAAATCTAGCTCCTGAGAGCCACCTGTATCCTTCCTATTTGAATCATTGTGTCTAACTGCTTTACTTTATATCTGGCATGTATACCTGATTGGTTAAACGTGAAATGCCAAGATTTGACTGCTATTATTTTGGTACCTCATTGAGCGTAAGCTCACCCCCTTCCCGTTATCTTTGTTTTCCTTTCAGGAGCAAACTTTGAATCCATGATCTTGGAAGAAAGGGCCGAGCTAGTGTAATTAATATTTTGTTAAGTTCTTTTGCAACCGAAACCCGAATCATATTTTAAGTGTATGAATACTTTGGCTTGTATTGTAGTTTAGTTAATTTGCCAAAGATGTGACGACCCCACTTCTCCCAAGGGCGAACCCAAGGGTATCGGCGGGCCGCCTGCCTAGCTCGCGCCAGGACTCAAAACTTAAAGCAATAAAAGCCAGAAAATCCAAAAGAGTACTATACATACTATATACAATCCCAAAAGAGTTATAATTACATTCTCCAAAAGTACCTGCTCTTACTATTACATCCGTATACTTACAACCAAAACCAAAAGGGAGACCCTAAGAAGGGTCCTAATACAAACCACCAGAATAAAAACAAACATCCTAAAAGTTCAACTATTACAAGCCAATCTACTAAACTAGTGTATGAGCCCCAAACGTACCCGCGTCGGCCCCTGCTAAGGAAAACAAACGGAATGGGGTAAGCTAAAAGCTTAGTAAGTAAACAGGGGCAAAAGCGTAAATTTCACGTAGCAACATTTACACAGTAAGAGTAAAGCAAAAGCAGAAAAGTAACATCACATAATAAGGATACGGGTGGCTCCAAAGCCAATTCATTTGCCATGCTTGATCTCCTGTCGACACTCCGTCGACCATAAATAAGGTCCGTAGAACTTCACTTGTACACCCACCGACACCTTATCACCCTCACTGGCCAGTCACCTCACAAACTTGCCCAGGCGAACGAAATCACAAACTTGAGCTTTAATCATAAGCTCGGGTCACAAACTTGGTGACCTCAAACCAAGTTGGACTGACTTCGACCAAGCCCTAACCGGCTCGAATAGTCCATCTAGGTATTGAGTTCAACCGCAAACTCACAAAATTCACAAAAGTATTCAAAAGTCACCCCGAGCCACAAGCTCAAGGGTTTTTGTTCCAAAATTTCTCACATACATATGTCATGTACAAATTGGTGCGTAAATTAGGGTCTAGATCGAGTGCGATAAAGTACACCCTCGCCTAGGTACCCTTTTTACACATAACGAAACACATAAACAACTAACACATAAGAGCGGCCTGAATACTTACTCAAAATACCAAAAGTAGTATAAATGCGGAATTCACTTTGTGTGTTGGCTAGTAGTGGGCCCCACCGGCACCGCCTAGCTCACCACTGTCTGAAATCGAAGATTATGTCACAATATATCACAAACGGCAACTAACGTACTTGAAATAAGCCAAACGGCAAAATTGGCACGCGCAAGTGCGGAAACGGCAAAACGGCCGCACACGTCCGCGCAGAACGGCAAACGGAAATGGCCAAGTCGGCCATCTCAAACCGTTTTGGTCAAAATTTAGGCTAGGAATATCAGATCAAGGTACATGAGGTACCGTTACGAAGCTAAGAGGAAGGGCTACAATGTTCATGAAGACATCGCAACCCAGATCTCAATGGGTATAGGTGAAAATTGCGTGAAACAGTTCCAGCTGTTTCATTGCGAGTTACCAAACAGGCCCTGTTTGCAAGGCCGTAACTCACGGCTCAGAAATCGAAATTAAGAAATTCCAAAGGCATTAGAAAGCTGAGACATAAGGCTAAAACTTTCATGTTTTGGCCAAGACCTGAATCTATTCAGAACAAAACAAAATTCGAGTGCCAAAGTACCCGTCAGAACTGTCCAAATACAAGGCAGTTCTGACGAGCGATATTGTTTTGATCATAACCGGAGCTACGGAACTCGGTTTTCGACGTACTTTATACCGTTTCGAAGCTGAGATCAAGATCTAAACTTCTTATGAAGGAGTCGGCACCCATATCGAACTCTATAAAAATCGAAAAGTCATGGGCAGAAACAAAATCAGAAAACGCGTAGAACCAGAGGGTCAAAACAGGCTTGAGCATTTCGTCGATAACTCAGGCTACGCTAATCCGATTGACCTGAAATTTTGTAGGCATACTCAGGACTCAAGGGGCTACGACTTTCATGTTTTACGAAACTTCTGAATCAGCACGGAACATTAAGAAAAATGGAGCTCAAGTTCAGGTTCTGGGTTGCCCTGTTTACCCATTTTGCCGGTTTCAAATGTCGCAAACATATGGTTCGTTTTCATGGTTCTTATGCAGGTTTTTCAACCACTTTTGTACCAAATAAACACACATATACTAACATCTAACTGGCCTACAAATGGTCCGAAATTCCCCTCCCAAGTCAATACCAAATTTAACAATCATCAACCACAATCCCTAACCAAATTTCATTTGCACCAATGAACTTAATCCAACCTCTCACTAACCAAACTCTATCTCACTAACCATAAGCTAAGCTAAATTAGCCTAATGGAGTTTAGGGTTTCTTAACCCAAATCAGCTTTTTGCAAGTAACCAACCAAATCAAGTGAGGCAATTCATCAAACATAACCACTACAAGTCCATTTCTCAACTAAAACAAGTAAGGAAAGCATTAGCAAGAAACCCAAATTCTTTCCTCTTCTTGGCCGAATTTTCAGCAACCAAATAACACTAAAATTAACCAAAGTACTCCATAAAAACATGTGATAGGCATAAGAGGTACCACAATCAAGCACAACTAGGGTCCTATGCCAAAATAACCACTAGTTCATCAAACAATATCAACTTAAGTCTTCAAATAGACTTTCTTACCTTTGATTCAAGCTTTGTAGATGATCACCCACAACAATCAAGTGCTCAAGTTGTTTCTCCAAGGTCCAAACTCAAGATTGAAGAACAAAAATGATGCACCAAAGCAAGCTTTCTTTTTTCTTCTCTTCTCACGGCTCTCACTCTCTCTCTCGGCTCTTCCTTTCTTTTTTTCTTAGTTTTGTTTTCTCTTGTTTCTTATAAGTTGTAAGACAACATATAGTCAAAGCTTTGGGAGATATTTCTTATAGCTAACCAATCACAAAAATGCTTTATTTGTTGTTTTCACCCTTGCACTTCAACTTTCTCTTTCATATACATTTTCCCTCAAACATTTGATAACCTTTCAATTTACTCCATAAGTCATAACTTATTCTAATCTAAAACATATAATCACGCTTAATTATTTCACTAATCACTTTCTCATCTTAGTCACTTACACTTAAGCATACTTTATCCCACATAAAAGTAGTTAAACAATAACCTTTTTGTCAAGGGCAAAATTAGGGTTAAACCCACTTAAAACTTCTAATAAATCATAACATTAGGGATTTTGCTCACTTAGGGTTTCTAACCTTCTTAAAATTAATTAACCTATACCAAATGGATTAAATCCTATACCTTCCCACACTAGTGGGTCCCACATCCGATATACGTTCTTAATTTCTCAAAAACTAACTAATACTAGAAAAAGCATCTAAGAACTATATTTACTCATAAATTAGGGTTTTCTTCTTAGCCCTAACCCTAATATCAACTTATGAACGGTCTGGGTCCTCACAAAAGACTCCGATGTAAATATATGTATACGTGTTTAACCTTGTCTATTAAGTGTATTCAGTTGAGATTATGATTTTATGGTTTGGTAAGCATGTTCTCACCTTAGTAGTCTCCGATTATTCATTTTCTTTGGGTCCTATCGCGCGTGCTATATTGGGTTTGTGTGATTCGACTCCGTAGTCCTGGCGAGAGATGGGCAGGCGGTCCGCCGAACCCTTTGGTTCGCCTTAGGGTGAGGTGGGGCTGTCACACAAGTGATTTAGGAGAAGCTATATTTTTAAGTGAGGGTTCTCACACTTAACATGTACTAACTTATACCAAGAAAATGAGTTAAAACTTGACTCACTTATAAAAATATCTAGAAAATTAAGGTAATGAAGTAAAGTAAAGACAATGCGCTCATAGAAATATGATAAAATAAAGATAATTTCCGGGGTTCTCACATTCTCCTTATAAAATATTTAGGTTTTGGCAAAAATTTTAGCTTATATATCCTTCCTAAGGGGAACTCAAATACCCTAAACAATTCTAAGTTCAATTCAACCAAGAATCACCGTTCAAGTTCCGATTTCACTCGCTTAAACTTCAAGAAGTAAAACGGACAGCACTTCCTTTGTGTTTCCCTAATTTTCCCGTCATTTTGAAGGCCACATTTCCATCTCAAATCAGCCCAAATCGACACCACAAGTTATAAGATAAATTCGGTTCTCATACTAACCAAAAAACCATCCAATTAAAGCTCACTTCAATCATATATACATCACAATAGCAAAGCTGGAAAATCTCTAATAAAGCTGGAATTTCCTATTTTAAAGCTAAAACGTCACAATAAAGCTAGCAATCACCTCACAAGTCCATAGCCAAGCTCAATACCAACATATTATGGATAAATAACATAAATCAAGGCTGAAAAATCATAACCCTAGGCTGAAATTTCACCAAATCTAGGTTATCATCCATAAAATTCCAAGTTTCAATTCATCTTCACCATAACTTGCAAGAATAAGAAAGAGAAGGGAATTTGTTCATCTTATACCTTCAACCCCTTGAAGAAAGTGAAGAAACCAAGGCTTCCTCTCCAAACACTCTCCGCTACAAGCCTCCTTGCTTCCTTAGTGCTAGTTTGTTCGATTTAGTTTTTGTGATTCCAACTCAAACAAGGCAAAATCAAGATGAAAATGGAAGTTTTTCTCCTCTCTTTTCCTCTCCAATGGTTCGGCCAAGCCAAGAAAGAAATGAAGCAAAATTGGTCCAAAAGAAAGATAAGGAAGAAAGTTGTCTTGGTCAACTGGTCTTGGATCATTGACACTTGGCAATGCCAAGTTTTTCCTCTTTTTTTTTGTTTTCTTTCCTTTTCTTAGTCAATAATTTTGGCTGGCTTTAGGGTTAATTTAGGGAGAATTATATGAAATAAAATCAAGGAGATTAGGGTAAGAAGGTATTGGTCAAGTGGTGTACTCAACCAGTAACAAACAGCGCACGTCGGTTCAAGCCTACTTCCTTAACTCTCTTGTACTTTTGTTTTAACTAATGATTCACTAACTTACTTTTAGCACTTCTAACCACACACTTTCTCTTACTTAATACCCACTCTTATCCACCAAATTTAGTACACACATCTCACCACGTGATCACACTACAAAAATGCACAAAAACTCTAGTTTACTCTAACTATAAAAGTAAAAGTAAAACTTTCGATTCTATTATTTATTACAACTATTGAGGGAGTAAATTAGTAGTAAAAGGAATTATAAATTAACTTATTCAAAATAAAAGAGGATTATAAGAAAATATAAGCAAATTTTCAAGTCCTCACAAAGTGTGTTTTATTAGTTAATTTTAGTGTGTTTTAACTACTTTTATAGCTAATTAACTAGGATTTTAGTGAAAATGTACATTTTGTGGGTTAAAATGTGAAAATTGCATTTCTATGGATTTTAATGGCAAAAATTTCATGTTTTTGTAGGTTTAAGTATTTAATCATCAAATGGAGTGAGTTGAGAAGATAATTGAATGATTGATATGGCTTGAAGTGATAAAAAGAGAATATGAAGTGCAAGAGATAAAAAGCAACTTAGTATACAAGAAGCAAGTTTCACAGCTTTCACACCTTGTGGTATTTTGGCTATGTCTTCAGCTACAATGATCGGATTGAGGTGATTCTTAAACCACTATGAAGCTCAAAGATAGATCTACATTTGGTATGAAGACATCAAAGTCCAGTTGTGAGGACTTGCAAAATTCCATATATTTTTCTTACAAATTCCCTTTTATTTGGAAATTATTACTTTATAATAGCCTTACTACCCAATCACCCCACAATAAGTGCAAATGAACATAGAATTAAGGGTTTTCCCTTTCGTTTTCAAGTTATCGCAAATTAGGGTTTTTACGCCTATCCGTGGTGTGACTATCCGGTATGAAGTGGGGATCAAATTGGGTGAGTAAGAGTGAGTTTTAGATGATATTAAGTGTGTGATTAGAAGTGATAATAATAAGTTAGTGAATTATAAGATAAAACCCTAGTATACGCGATTTAAAGAAAATCGGCTCGAACCGACGGGTATCGTTCACTACCAATTGAACACACCACTTGACCACTACTTTCTTACCATAAAACCTCATTGATATTAGTGCAAAATATCAGCCCATACTCAGCTTAGGTTGGCCGAAAATGTTGACCAAAAAAACAAGGGAAAAGAAAAAATTTGAGAGTTAATCTCCAAGCGACAAGTGGCGGTCATCTAAAGGTTGTTGACCAACTAATTTCTTCCATATTTATCACCAAAAAACCACTCAAATTGCTCTTCATTCCACCATACCAGCCATGAGAGAGAGGGAGAATAACAAGAGAAAGAGAACTTCAATTTCATCTTGGGTTGAGCTTGATTGAGTGAGAAAACAAGAAAACTAAACCGATTAACTCATAAATTGAGAGGTTAGGAAGCTTGGGGAGCTAAATTTCACATGGAGAGGTGAAAGATATCTCTTGCAAGCCCTTTTATTGAGGTATTATGGCTGACCATCCTCTCCCTTTCCCTTAGTCTTGTTTGAGTTATGTAGTAACTTGTATTCTTGCTTTGTGATGCCTAATCTAAGTGATTTTGATGATTGTAGTGGTGAATTTTGAGTTAGGGTTTTGAATGGTTCACTTATAATTCTTGTTGTTTGGATGGTATATGGTGTATATAATCTTGTATAGGAGGTTGTGGTAATGGTTTAAGCTGGAAATGTGAAGTTTACCCTTTGAATTCACCAAATTCCAGATTGGAGTATTCATGTGACCCTGTTCTGACCGGTTCTGTTTGACCATGATGGAGGTTGAATTAGACTTAGCACAAAACATAAAAGTTGTAGGAAATGATGTTTTATAGCTTCCTGTAAAATTTCAGCTCAATCCGAGTACTGTATCATGTGAAAATACAAAAATACCCCTGACTGCCATAGGTAGAGCTTTGTGGACAGTTTTGACATTTCACCAATTTGACCGCATTTGTTCACCCTGATCCGTACTGAATTAGCATTTGACCAAAACATGGAAGTTGTATTTCTATGTTTTATCTTTCCAACGCCCCTGAAAACGTCTCAATCGGACTTCGGTAGCCTGAGTTATTGTCATTTGAACATAGTGCGGTTAACTAGCCTGTTGGTGAGATTCTGGTTCTGTAATTTGAAAATTTGACCCGGATACACTATGAACAGGGTTAAGTGGTCTTCATCAAAGTTGTAGCTCCCTGTTTTAGCTTCAAAATGGTATAAATTTCACCCCAATATGATAAGCGTAGCTTCGGTTGTGACCGATACGCTAGGAGACGTCGAATCTGCCTTTTGTTTTATGACTTACATCTCATTTCCGGACATTTATTTTCTAGCATGATTTTGTACTTGTATGACATTGAGCCTATTGAACGGCTATTGTAATGAGATTATTTTGTGTGTGACTTTGGGACTGATTGAGGAAATGAATGAAGCCATAAATGGCTGGAAAATAGGTAAATACAAAGGGCATGCTGCCCAAATTTACGCTCGAGGGCTAGGAAGATATACTTGCGACTTGAGTAAGGCTTGAGAGTGAATACCACTTGAACCATCTAGGATATTTACGTCTTCTTTTATCGAGGTATATAAGTTAGAACTTGGCCGAACTTGTACCCTTGGGAAATGAAATAGCGACTATTAGAAATACGTCTTCCTCGTTCTTTCGACTCAAATGGTATTTCCAAGTATAATTGTTACAAAATTTCACAGTTTGAAAAGCGAGCAAGTGTTTCACGAATATTCTCCAAATGAATTTCAATTACTTGATTCTTATTGAATGAAACGTTTAAGTTTCGAACCTTAGTCGCTTTTCAAAGTTTTTAAACAAAGTTTTATTGCAGATTTGGACTCCAAACCCGGAGTACAACCCAGATGTGATCACTAGAGGCACTACATTTTGGTGAGTGCTTCCAAATATCTGATTGAACTTGACATTTGTGTTTAATACTTGACCAATGTAATTACATGATTTATAAGTGAATTGATAGGGCAAGAGTGTACTTTATCGCACTTGCCCTTGTGAGAACCCGTAAAACCCTAATATTTTCCTAGGGTTTATTACCCTTTAATTGCTTATATTTTTGCATTTTCGGGCTTAGAAATATTTTCTGGTAGATTTTATGCTTAATTATAGTTTTAAGATGATTTTTCTAGTATGGGAGAATTTTTAGAAAATTAAGCATATATATTGGACGTGGGACCCACTAGTGCGATAAGTTCGGAAAAATTCGGCCAATAAGGTTAAGTTTCGGATACTGTGTACAATTTATCGGGTGTTAAGAGATAAGTAGAGAGTGAGATTTGATTGATGTGAGAGAGAAAAGAAAGGATTGGAATGCATTTAATGAGTGTGACAAGTGTCACAATCTCATTGGTTGGACTTTAAGAATTACTATTCACTTTCTTGACTTTTTTGACCAAAGGATTAAATATCAAAAATTCACAAAATTTCCTCATTTTTCTTTCTCCTTGGCCGGCTCTCTCTCACTCTCTTGCAAGAAGAAGAACTCTTCAATCTTCAAGCTTTCTACTAGCAAATCATCTAAATCAACCAAATAAACAAGATTCCACTCCATAAAATCCTACCTTCTAGTGCTAGTAAGGGTTGTAGTGAAGTTGTTTTGAAGAGCAAAGGTGTCCACAATCTCTCTTTCCCTTGTTTCTTGGTAAGTGATGCTACAACCTCTTCCCTATACCTAATGATGGTTATATTATGCTTAGAAGTGGCTAAAGTGATGGATTATATGATTTATTTCTTGGTTTGGCTTGATTTGGTGAAGTTTTCCATTTTATGATGAATTTTCTGGTTTCATATGATTTTGATGTTGTGGACTAGTATGATGGTTGGTAATAAGGGGCTTTGGCTTTAGTAGGTGTGAATTGTTGTGAAATGCAATCAATTTTGGATTTGAATGGAATTGTGAAAAGTTAGGGTTCATGAACCCCTAATCTGCCCGAAATTTTAGGTCATAGCTAGAGGCCGAATTGGACTTTTCTCAAAACATGAAAGTTGTAGGTATTGATGATTTTAGTGTGCCTGCAAAATTTCAGGGCAATTGAACTAGTGTAGAGTGAGTTATGCCGTTTTTACTGTTGCTGTTTTTGGTGCACAGAATGTCCGAACTGCGATAGTAATTGCCTGTTTTGACTGGAATTGGTTTGGATTTTGAAGTTGGTGTCTTCTGAGGAAATGTAGCTGGATGTCTTAGCTAACTTATGCCTTTGGAATTTCGGCATTTGGACCTGTGTAGGCTGAGATTGACTTATTACAGTTTTGTGTGTTTTGCAAACCTGTTTTGGTAATTCTGGTTTGGTATTTGGTACTTTTGACCTAGTTGTGCTAGGATTTGGACTGAGAGGCCTTCTACATTGTTGTAGCTCTGTTTCTTGGCTTCGAAATGGTGGGTCTTACACCCCCATCCGACATTTGTAGTGAGAGTTGTGCCATTACCGCATTATGAGGTCAAATCCGGTTTTCTTATCAAGGCTTAGGTTAAAGCCCTTTCTTAATTACTGGTTTGCTTTCATGCTTGTATATGTTTATAAAACCCTATTGGGGTTGTGAATTGGTGTTGTTTATGGCTCGGTATGGTTTCTTGTTTTATGATATTATGAGCCTATGGAACGGCTCTTGACATGAAATGCTTATATGTGTGTGTTGGGTTGTGATTGAAGAAAAATAATGAAGCCTTATGGCTGGAAAATTTGGTAAACACAAAGGGCATGCTGCCCGAATTTTTACTCGAGATTTAGAAAACTATATTCTCGACTTGAGTAAAGGTTAAGTATTTAACACTTGAATTTCCATGCATGAAACCCTATTGGGCGATAATTGGTTTGACTTTATGACTCGTTATCGAGTCTTATGGTATTTGTTTACATGTTCTAGGGCGTGACGATAGCTCACGACGTCTTGGTGATCGTGGTGCATGAAATACCACTTTCTTGCTTGGTGAGTATACTACTCACTTACTTGTTATAATGTGGCTTTGTGCTATGTGTATTGATGCCTTGAAGGCTTAATTGGTTATTGGAAATGATTGAGGTGAGGGTGTACTTGACCGCCCTCACCCCTTGTGATTCCATGCATGGCTAGTGCTTGCATTACTGAATTACTGCACTTGATATATGAAATACTGAATTCCATTCATGGAAACTGATTTGGTATCATTTGGGCGAATGTCCAATGGCTTTACTGTATCACTGAGCTCAACCCCGTTTGGTAGTCAATTGGAACGAGCCGGCGAGGGCTTGGTCGTGAAAATTGTCATGCCACGGGGACTGTACTGTGGAATCTTGTGGTAATGAGACCTTTGGTTCCGGTATACTCGAGTATTACCAAAATGACTGAATGGAGTGCGGACCCGGTTGGGGTATGATAGTTGGACGGTTGGATGTAAGTGATGTCTACGGATGGTTACTTTTCATTGACGGAGGGTCAATGAGGTTGGATCAAGATTGCAAGCGTGGAAATGGGCTCTTGAGAGCCGACCGTATCCTTTTCCGTTTTGTTTTACTGCTTATTTGTGCACTTTAAATGAAAGTTCATCCTTATGTGACTTTGGTTGCTTATGTAGTAGTATACCACTGGGCTTTAGCTCATTCCGTGTTATTTGTTTTCCTTACAGGGATATAATTACTTTTGAGAATGGATTGGATAGTCACTTGCCAAGTTGAGCTTATAAATGTCTTTTGTATAGCTCTTGAAATGAAGCCTTAATGTGTAACGGGTTCATTTCCTTTTGATAGGCGAACTGAATATGTACTTCCTTTATGAATGTCTGTGGCATGCCACTATGGTTGTAAATGTTGGATTTCAATGTGTATATGTTAAATTGATGTTTGGATTCTTCTATCCAGGCCACTATTCAGTTTTCCATTTTTTTTTTATTTTGCTATTTTGATACTTATGGCTTGTCCGAGCGCACTTTTGTTTTCCCGAAACATATTCGAACGCGTGTAACTGTACCGTAGTCCTGGCGAGAGCTGGGCAGGCAGTCCGCTAACCCCTTTGGTTCGCCTTAGGGGAAGGTGGGGCTGTCACAGCCCTAATGTGATTTGTTCTTGTACATCGATTGCAATTGACTTGTTATACATGCATATGAATTGTATCTTGCCTGGAATTCCAGAAACCCTGTGGCGAGTTAGTCGAGTCGAGCCGGCAAGGGCCTGGTCGATTAGATAATGAATCCTGGGTAGTTAGTGATGTCGAGTGGAGTGTTATCTCCTCGACTAATCGATATACTCGAGTATTACCACCAGTGTTTATTGTGGAGTTCGGGCCCGGTAAGGGGTTTGGTCGGTGGACGGAGATTAGAGTTAAGTGGTGTTCTACTGGACTAGTTTCTTACTTGAAAGTTGACGGAGTGTCAACTACCAATCGATCAAGCTATGGTGGAGCCGATATATGAGCAACTGTATCCTTATATGTGAAATGCGGAAAATTTATTCTTTGACTATATGAAGTGTTATTACTCATTTCTTGACTTGTTTTGCTCGCCATTTCACTATTATGCTACTTTTACTTTATTCGATGGTCAATTTGCTATTTGGAACATCACTGAGCTTTAGCTCACTCTATTAGTTTTGTTTTCCTTACAGGGGTACGAGCGAGACGTGAGACGTGTACAGACTAGCGTAGTCTAGTTATGTTGAATTTTGAAATTGTACTCACGCTAGCACCCGACTAGGGTTGTGTGTACTTGAATTGTAAAACCGTTAATGTATTTGAGCATGTATGAACCTTGTAGTTGGATCTGAGTACTGTTGTATATATTAAGCTGAAGGGATTGTGTTCTTTATTTTTCTACGTTAGAAAGTTATTTTCTCGAGCTTTACGTGAGTGAGTCTTGGCGAGAGCTGGGCAGGCGACTCGCTAAACCCTAGGGTACGCCCTAAGGGGAGGTGGGGTCGTCACACCAGTGTAGTCATTTTCATTGTCAAAAAGTTGAAATACAGAAGTGAAGCTCTGTTGTCAAAAGCTAAAACAGAGCTCTGGCTAGTCGAGAGTATTTTGGTCATTTCTCAGTTTACAGAGCTCCAAATAGGCTGATTCTTAAGGCTTTGGAAAGCTAACTCAGAAGGCTACAACTTTTATGTTTTGAATGAGCTAGTTTAGTCTCCATCATTGAGAAAATAGCAGTTGAAGTGGTGTCAATTCACAGAAGTGAAAACATGACTTCATGAATACATGGCTTGAAGTCACGTATTCCTCAATTTCGGCTGCAACTTGCTCTACAACTTGTGTTTTGTCAACACAAGCTTTTTGACCCATCTTCCAACAAGAATATCGGTGGAAACATCCCAAGACAGCTGCAAAAGAAGCTTTACAATTCAAATCTGGCATGTTTATGGGCTCAAGAGAAATCTTAACATGATTTAACACTTTGTCTTTTGCATGGAATTCCTCTATAAATAGCAGCCTTTGGGGAACATTTAAACAATTTTGGAAGGCTAGAGAAACTCACAAAAAATGTAATCTTCACTAGAATTTCCTTCGTTCATTAGTTACAGTAGTATAGTATAGGTAGTGTAGTTTTTCCTTCTTGTATTTGTAGCTAGATTTGGATGAAGATTGAGCAGCAAAGATGGAGAGATTGATCTCATGTGACAAGGGTGATATCTCTTCTACTACTTTTTCTCTTGTCTTTGATTTCATGTTTAGTTATAATACAAGTTTGGTTTTGTTTTTCATGTTTAGCTAAAGTTTATGCCTAGAGTTATGGATGAACTTTCTATATCTTGTTAGTGATGTTTACTTGGTTATTTGATGATATTATTTTGAGCAAGTTATTTATCACTTTTACTTTTCTAATCATGATTAACCGACCATTATGTGACGGCCCCACCTCACCCTAAGGCGAACCAAAGGATTCGACGGACCGCCTGCCCAACTCTTGCCAGGACTACGGAGTCGAATCACACAAACCCGATATAGCGCACGAACGAATCCCCAAGAGAACAAGCAATCGAAGACTACTAAGTTGAGAAACATGAGTTCTACACCGTAAGGTACCATGGTACTTCGATTAAACGCCTCAACGGAAACGAAAATAAAGACGAAAATGCAAATGGAAAGTGGACACATCACAATCCGGCCAAGATACAGCCGGATTTAGTGAACAGTTCCCGCCAGAGTTTTCTTTCCTTGTTCAAATACCGCGCTCGTCCGATCGTCCAATGGTTTCAAGTAGCATCTCAACAAACACAAAGGTACTATCTCAAATGAATACACTTAATGTACGTGATAAAACATTACATACATACATTGAAAACTTTACAATTAAAAGCGTGATACTTAAATAAAAGACAATAAGGGTTTTGTCAAATATGAAAAAACAATGTACATTTTTTCTGGGCTACAATATTCATTTGCAACCCTTCATTTTCTGAAGCTTCTTAGTAGATCTGTTTACTCTCAATTCCGCTTAGAAAGTCCATCTGATGAGCCTTGGATCATAAATTACAAATTTGAATCAAGCATTGATGGTTTATATGAGTAAAAGTAGAAAAAATAGCTGTTAAATCACACACTTGTTGCCCCAGGATGAATGAATTATAATTTCTTGAACAAAATATAGAGCTAGAACTATTAATAAGGAGGCTAATTTCAACCCAAGTTGTACATTTTCAAAACATGACTTTTGATGCCAGGACTGAAGAGTATATACTCCTGCTGGCCATTAACATCGTATGTTTACAATTACAATAATGGGGGGATTAGGTTCATGGAAACATTCTACACATTAAGGTTATTAATTTTTTTTTTTGAAACAAAAATTAGATCTTTCTTTTGTAAATTAATATGATTTGAAACATCCGAAGAAAGAAAAATTGCCTGGTTTTCTGTCACTAGCATATATTAAAGCAGAATGCTCAACAATTTTTCTCTTTGAAGGCAGGACATAATACCTCGTTGACAAATTGTAACAATGGCATGAAGAAAAAAAAAAAAAATACCCAACAACCGTGCAACTACTACTTCCTTGTAGCATGATGGAGAAAGATGGAATGGATAACCACTCAACATCTAATTCGTAGAATTTGAAATGGACAAACGAGTATAAACTCAAAATTGAATTACCAAACTTGAAGAACTTAAAAAAGGATAGCGGCTAATAGGCACTACATCAATTTACCCTTTAGCTATTTGGACGTCCTAATCCCCATTCCCCATGCATATATATAATTCAATGTTTGACTATAAGCCTTGATTCACCTACATTTCTTGAACGGAAAGCATGATTTCATTGGAGAAATGGTCGACAATTTGCTCCTCTCCGCAGCATTTGGACTCACATTCCTTCAACTCCCCTCCCCCTACCCCTTAACCCCTCTCTCTCTCCAGCTTGAATTAAATCAACGAAAGTGCAAATGTGAGTCTTATGGAAGCAATCTTCAGCATCATCATTTTCATGCTAGTCTACAACAATATTCAATATGTCATCTTGTTGAGCTTTTTAGGCTACCTTAACTACAAGAACAAAGTCATATATTCCTTTAATTCCATATCTTCCATGCTTGTTCTATAATATCCCTCTCAACTCTTGTTTTTCTTCTTTCAGTAACATGTCTTTGAAGAATATTGGACATTTCTTGATGATCATTCTTTGGCTCTATTTTCTCTTGTTACTTTTCCACGGTTGGGAGGCTAGTAGCACCAGTTTTATCAGGCTACAGAGTGGAAAGATGCATCAATTTTCTACCTCTCACTACAACAGGAAAGCAATGGCGCCAAGCAAGTTCGACTTCACCCCATTTCTTCATCATCACCACCGCCACCACCACCACCGCCGTGATCATCATCATAGACATATTGCGGTCGAGCGTGAGCCGCCTGATGATGGAAGCGGGCTCGATCCACTTTATGGTATTGATAAACGTCTTGTTCCAACTGGTCCCAATCCACTACACCATTGAGCTTGTCACTGTTTCCTTTTTGTTGTTTTTCACCGAGCAAAAGGGTGCTGAATATTGTTGATTTTCTTCATTGAATTGTAGTATTACTATCTCAGACATAGTATTTATCAACCTGATGTTCACATCGAATCATTAGATGTTGAGTCACTAATTTGGATAATTACTTTAACTCTCTACATCTTTTTAGTGATTATGTGAAGAAATTCATACATGTTCTCCGGGATAGTTTATTTAGATGCAATCTGATATATTCAATGCAGATTGATTACTTAATTAATCCGCGTGTGTGATTGTCACTTTACTTATTATGTGCATTAGATTCGGGAAACTACATGCAGTGTTTAGTTGCGACGGCACGTCTTGTCACGGGAAGCTAAAAATAATAATAATAGTTTGAACTTTCTGCACAAATAATTAAACATTTATTTAATTGATGCTTCATGCATACTCGTTTTAAACACATACATTACAATTAACTTATTATGTGAATGTACAGATTCAAATTTATTGCACTCCTTTTATTTAAATACCTTCTCATTTGCAAAAAAAAAATAATAATAATAATAATAATTAATGCCTAAGACCTCTGCCTTGAGGTACTAGTTAGCCAAACCATTAAATTAATTAAGCCGTAGTCAAGGTTAAGAATAATGGAGCAAATGCTTTAACAAATTGCACATTTGTCAAAAACTGGTGGTACGTGAGTTGACTACAAGGTACATTATTTCCCCCTCTTGAATCTTGATAGACTCTGTCGGGTGGTGGCAAAACTCTAAACCAAACAAATTGGGAAAAAAAAAGGGGGAAATTGGCGTCAAATGCTTTTCCAAATTAAGTTAAGAAAAGGAAACTAGTGTCTGATCTAAGCAATTAATTTGAGAAGTTTAACCAAATATGCAAACCTACCTTCTTTTAATTTTATTCCCTGTTTTATTTATTAAGCAGGGCTTGAATGGTTGATCAATCTGAAAAAGCAAGTTTACTTTGATTTTGTTAATCAGTTGCTGTGATGACTGCTTGGAGGGTGATTCCTTTTTCACGGCAATAGAACATATTACCAGTAAAAGTTAAATCAATTATAGAACAAGCAAACTTTTGCCTAGACAAAAATTCCCATGAAAATTGTTGGGGATGGAGAAATATAACAACATAAAAATCTGGCGCATGACCATATGTTGGGTAGTCCCATTTGCTCCATAATTTTACTTCCAAGGACTTGAAAACCACCTGCATGCCAAAGCATACTCAACTATAATCCTTGAAATACCACAGAAACTAACATTCTATCGAGGATTTCTATCTGGCTAATTTGGACTTATGGGAAACAACCACGTCTTTCTTTCTTGCAGGAGAGTACCTTTCCTCTAGGACAGGTCAATACAATTTCTTCTGCGTTCTTTAGATCTTCTGCCCAGATGCAAGCTTGAATTTCAAAGTCCCTGGTGAAATAGTTTTCAATGAGCACGTTAAACTTCTGGTAGGGTAGGTTCGTGTACCTCCGCGGGCTTGCTAGATATATATTCCTCGCCGGGTACTTGGTTTTTTTCGCCAGGTTCAATCAATTTTTGCACGAGAGTGGTCGGGAATACAATCAGAATCTCTTGGTGCGACTGAACTTGAGAAGCATGCTTGCCATCGCACCAGCTTGCCGGTTTTATTTCGAATGATGACCTTTGGCATGATTGGCTGATGCTGAAAAGAAGAAAGTCATTTATGGTATTCCTATGGCTTTGATGAATCTCTTTTCAAACTCCATTGATCAATTGGTTGCATTTACACTACAAGTAGAATCCACTACATACATACATAGTTTTATTATGAAGACGTCCAAAACCAAATTGAACTTACATTTAATGTGATAGTAATTGAAACATTGTCTATTGCAGCAGGAAAGAAATAAGATGTGATTGTGTTTGTTTTCCTGTGTAAGTCCAAAGTTAAATTTGAAATTGATTTTTTTTTTTTTTTTTTAGCATTCTATAGTTTTTTTCTTACTCATGGGAATAATCATTGATTCATTCAATGATCGTTTTGCAGGCAGAGACTTTTTGAGTGGTAGCTCACTGATGATTTTCCCTATCCTCGAAAGCAAAGCCCTGATTTTTATTAGTATGTGATTGGAGAATAATTAGCATTCTGTCATATTGTTGAGTCTGATTACGTTATTCTGAAATGGCTTTCATTTTTACATCGTGTTTTAAGGTTTAATGATGTTTTCCGACTGCCTATTGATAATTCTAATGGCAAAATATCAGCAACCACTACCCTCATATCTGGTATCGGTTGAAGACTCTGAATCAGTTTTATTTTAAATATTAGTATATGTTAGCTTGCTAAAGCAAGCATACAATTGGCAGATTTGGCATTGTAAAATTGGAACGATCATGAATTCAAGTGTTGGTTTTGTCCAAGCGCATGCTTGCCAAGATGAAGATTGAAGGGTGCAATTTTTAGAAAATCACCTCCAGTGTTCATACTTGCCAAGATGCAATTCTTTGTCCAATAGTATTTTGTTATTCAATTAAATCCAAGATGAAATAATATTACAAAAAGTAGTAGTAGTAGTAATGAAAATTTTGAGAAATGGGCCAAAATTATAAACCATATATCTTAATAGAATTGTTATAATTTGAAAATATTAGTTAGCTTATACTTATGTTCTATAATCTAAAAAAAAAATATTTTAACCGTTAGGATTTCAACTATTATATTTGTTTGCCTAAAAAATATTATTATATTTTCTAAGTTTAGATCATTAATATTAGTGTGTCTTTATTCTTCACTTAAAAAGTAAAATAGGTGTACAGTGGATAGCATATTTTTGAGTATTTTAAAAACTCTTTAATCACTTCACAATCCCATCTTCAGTTTCAGTTCCATTCCATTTTTTTCTTCAACAAATATTCAAGCAATACGTGAACAGTATAACTCAATGAGCCAGCTATATTACCAACTTCACCTCCAATCTTTAAATCTGAAACTTGAACAAATATTGGGTAAAATACAAAACACCTCTGTGCTAAAATACAAATAACCCCCATGGTATTTGAGACATGATATTTTGGACCTCTATCTTTGGGATTGTGATCATTTTAATCTCTTATCTTTATTAAAAAAAAAATCCTAATCTAGAAGTTCTAATGGAAAATTAAAATTTTCTGACAAAGTTAATCACATGTGCACTATTAAAAATGACTATTTTAGTCCATGATTTTCAAAGTTGTATCTAATTTTATCTTTGTAACAATTTAAACCCTCATTCTCATAATACAAAGTCCATATAGGACATTTAATGGGAAATTAGAGAACCCTAATGGAGTTGGTTCTGTGCACTATAAGTCTATCTTTGAAATAAAAAATAGTATTATATATATATATGTATGTTTATGTATGTATGTATACATGCATGCATGCACGAGTATGTAGTGACATATAAGAACAAAATTGGAAGTGATTTTAATGATAATGGAACAAAATGGTTATTTTTAATGGTGCACATCTATGCACAACATGTGCACACTACTTTGTTGTACACAGTACTAACTCATTTTTAATTTATCATCAGATGGTCTAAATTGGCTTGTTATAGTAAAGGAATAAATTTTTAGTTTTCCATTAGAGGGCGTAGATAGTTCACATACCATGCACGGTACAAATACGGCTAAGCAATTTGATTAACAATTACAAAGCAGCAATTTGATTAACCATTACAAAGCAGCAATTTGATTAACCATTACAAAGCCAATTGGATATGCATACTATCAAATTTTGTTGCGGATTTTGATCGTTTTCCAATACTATGCAAAAATATGTAGCAAACCATGAGTATGATTTGATAGTTAAAGATGTGTCTCAAGGCAAGCAATTGGGGACTTAGGAGCGAGGGGCTGCCACTGCCACTGCAGAGTAGAAGGCGAGGACGCGACGCTGCCACCATCATTGCTGTCGACATCTGACGTGGAAAACAGGGAAGTTGGTGCCAGGGGTTCGACACTGTCGCAGCCACCGTAACTAGTGGCGGACATAGTAGTAGAAAACAGTAGAGGAGTAGGTGATGAAGAACTGTTGCCACCTCTGACACGAGGTGGGGATGTAATACGCTTTCGCTTGAAAGGCATCACCAATTGATCGAAAGTGTGTCATGATAGATATAACCGTATCAAAGATGAACTAATGGATATGTCATCCAAGCTGGTGCAACTTATGGTTGTATATAACAGCCTATTAGGCCTGTCGTTAGTTGACGCCACCAAAGAGAGGGGCGGGAAATGCGAATGGTGGGGTTGTGCATACCCCAATCTTCAATTGTTAGTAGCGGCTATTATTCTGCAATTGGGTATCATTTTCTATGGGGCAAGATATAAGCAGATCAAATGCCTAATAAGAGAAGAGGTGAGATATCAGAATTAGGGATGGCAACGGGGCGGGGGAGGCCCCGTTGCCTATTAGTTCCCCCCGTCCCCCGCCCCGTCCCCCGTTTCCTGCTCCCCCGCCCCACCCCGCCTTGCCCCGCTTCCCCCGCGGGGGCACCGGCGGGGTTAATAAAATTTTATTATATAATTTTATTATAATTAAATTTTAATAAATAATCAAGTATTAAAATATTAACACATCACCAAATTATTATTCATTGTAATTTTACAATTGAAACTCATAAAAACAATCAAACAGAAGTTATTTGAATACAATCCAATATGATGAAATAAATATAACTAAAATAGTCAAGTTTTCACTTTTAGTACAAATGCAATCACTAATTCTTTATTGTGTTTGTGCTTTTTTTTGAGAAAAAAATGTTATTCTATTAAGTGTAATTAGAAATTTAGTATAAATGTATTAGTAAATTTAATATAACTAATTAATAAATTCTATTAGTAGACATGCATAATTATTCATATAATTGATAATATCAATTATATTACATAAACTAATATACATTATATAATACATCTAACTAATAATATCATTATCATAAGTTTATAACTAATTAACTTACATATTATATATATTTATATATATATATATTTTTTTTTT